>NC_092822.1:11010000-11262500 GCF_023375885.2 Dermacentor andersoni
TCAACAAAGGAACGAAATCAGCTCTTGAAGAGCGCGATTCCCAGCGAGGTCCAGCGAGGACATATAGTATGGAAGAAAAACAGAGGAAGTTCGAAGGGAATAACAAGGAACCAAAGCAAAAGCCATATTTTGAGGCAACAACAACAACCAAAGCAAACACGAGCCGTGGAATGGCTGCGTGTCCTGAATCAGACGGGGGCGCAAGGCACAGTATACAATGCGCGCTCAGAACCCTGGCAGTGTCGGTGCCGCTGCTGTAGCTGTTGCTTGTGTTTCTCCGAAGTGAAACAGCGTGCTTGCGCATCTTGTACGCGTATGCACACATCGGTGCCCACCCCGCTGTGTCCGGCATGTTGGTCCCTTCCGAGAGATGTGGCCGCCCCGTTCCCCCTTTTCTTTTTCTTGTACTTGGGTAAAAGGGGCGATGGAGGCGCCACGGCCTGACCTGAATGACCGGCTGCTTTGACGACGCAGCGAACCGCGAGTGAACACGACTCCCTTATATGTATGGTGTCTATTGTAAGAACATTTTAACCAGCCGCGTGGAAAATCGACGCTGACAGGACACCAGTAAACGGACAAATGATAAAAAAATGCTCAACTGGTGATCGATGTGTTTCGCTCACACGGCCGTGCGGTGGCTGAGCTGTTACAACGTTGCCCGCCGAGAACGACGTCATGCCATCGATCCTCGACCGCAGCGCCCGCGTTCCTTTAGCGGTGCAGTGCAAAAATTCCCGTGTATACTGACATTACCGCGCGGAATGAACAAACAGCTTATCGAAAATTCGAAGCGATTATGCAAGACTCAACTACCGGCGGCGTTTAGCCCAGATGTAGTGTTGCGGCACAAAACTGTTTAAAATCTATGACGAAACACTGATAGCTCATTCCGAAAATTTCCCTCCGTTCAAGACAGAAACACGCAATAGAGACAAACAAAGAAAATGTCCGCAGTTCCAACCGACCCAATGCTCTACGTTGCTTAAGTGACAACAGGCACGCGAGGAAGCACGCGTGCATGCGCGCTATGATTTCAAGTTAGACACACTCAGCTGGTATGTTCTTTATCTTGTTTCGCAATACAGAGACCATATAGTCTCTACCGACATTTCAGGTTCGGCAAGGATTTCAATACGAACCTGCTTTTCCAACGGAGAGGCGAAAGACATGAATGTGCTCGAGATTTAACAGTTGATATCATTGTTAATCGCTCGCAATATTTGTTTTGATCTGCCTTCATTAAGAATAAGGCCTTGCAGAGAAAGAAACGATTAACGCGCTCAGCCCTGTTATAGTATGCCGTAGAAGAAGGAATGATTGGGCGAAACTGTGTACACGCCGCAAGCACCAACTGTATAACTCTGTGCGTTCCCTAACACTTGAAAAAAAAACACTTTGTTATAAAATTGTGTAATGCTTAAAATTCGCAACTACGGTTGCATCGCAGATACCGTGAAAGCTTAAACTTTATTTACTCGAATATTGTTTCGCAGCAAGAATTGTTGTTCATGTATCTATGTAGTCAGTCGGTGCCAGCGAATGTGTAGGCTCCGGAAAAGCAGGGGCATATTAAGTCGCTAAATACAGTTGACGGCCTTTCTATGTTATCAGAAGAATTATGCCTACATGTTTTCTAATATTCAGTGGTGTTTCACGAAAAAGACAAGTCGGGCGAAAGTCTCTGTACAGCAACTCAAAAAAAAAAAAAAAAAACTCATTCTGCACCTTGAAAGAAAGGAGTCAACACTGAGTTCCTAATGTTCGCTGCCGCAGTAAATAAACAATACAAGTTAAAGTTGCACATTTACTTGCCAACTCGATTTTACATTTCATTTTCAGTACGCAGAAAATAATTTTCTACACTGCAGGGCGAGCTGACGTGACTGGTAACGACTGTGATGAAGCTGATGTCAGCTTGTATTTGCCGCCGGGGGGTCATGAGCCGGTCACATTAGAGAAGTGATGTGTGTCATTGTGCTTGGGAAAGGAGAAATAAGCGTAATGAGACGACTTGACGAGGGAGCAGGTTGGAGCTTTGGACATCTCCTTGGCGAATCCGGCACTGTGGATGTGTAAAGAGCAAGCAGCACAAACGTCAGTTGTAACATTTATTTTAACGCGAAGCTTTCTGTGTCTAGCCCACCGCGTTTTCGCGCCTGTCGGTCCATTTCTAAAAGAATACATTTCCAGATATGCCAACTGTTCTTTATTTTAAAACATACAGAATTGGGGGGGGGGGGTTAATTAGCTTGAAGCAGACAACACGATTCGAATGCTTGAAATAGATTGCTAGAAGATGCGGACATTATATACACAGTAATCTAAATACAGAAGTGACCGATTAACAAAAATTCCGTAACTAAGTTTTTACCAACGAGGGTCGTTTGATAAGTATGGTAAAAATACAAGAGATGGCACTACAATTCTGTTTTCTTCTAGGTGGCGCGCGAGAAGCACACTTCATATGCCGGCAGAACTTGTCCACGCTGGTACCGGTGGCCGTTGGTAAGCTTCTGACAGCCATTGACACTGAGGAGCTGTGTGGTGATTGCCGCCAAAAGGGAACGTGAACTTCGAGCAGCGTTCAAATATTTTTATTTAAAGCATCGGATGGCTGCATAAATTAAAGCCGAGTTGAGCGAAGTTCACGGAGGTTCTGCGCCATCACTGAAGACCATTTACTACTGGATAAATGAAATTAAACGTGGCTGAACTTCAACGCAAGATGAAGCACCTCCTGGGTGTCCAATGGAGGTCACCACGGCAGAAATGGGTTTGAAAATTCATGGAATTGCCGTGAAAGACCACCGAGTGAAGTTACGCGAGATAGCTGAAATTGTACGCATCTCGGCAGAGCGAGTTCACAATATTCTTCATTAGAAATTGCAGATGAAGAAGGTCTGTGCACGTTGGGTTCCGCGACTGCTGACGATCGACCTAAGGCGCATGAAGGCAGGCATCTCGAAGCAATGTTTATCGATGCTTGATCACAATCCGCAGGACTTTTGGCGTCAATTTGTGGCAGTTGACGAGACGTGAATATATTCCTATACTCCAGTGTCTAAAAAGCAGTCAAAGCAATAGACTGGGCCTGATGAAGATGCTCCAAAAAAGGGAAAGACTGTGAAGCCGGAAAGGTGATGGTGACTGTCTTTTGAGATTCACGAGGAATAATCTTTGTAGACTGTTCACAAAATAGCAAAACAATAACAGGGTCATATTATGCAACACTCCTAGTCCTAAATCAAGTGAAAAAAAATTGCGCGCTAAACGACCTGGGTTAGCACGGAAAAAACTCCTCTTCGACCAAGACAATGCTCTGCCCTCAGATAGCTTGTTGCAATGGCCAAATAGCATGAGTTAGACTTCGAGGTTGTGCCTCATCCAGCCTATTCTGCGGACTTTTTCCTCTTTCCAAACCTGAAGAATTGGATGCGTGGAAAGAAAGTTTCTTCAGATCAAGAGGTTATTTCAGTGGTAAATCACTCCTTCAAGGGCCTCGAGCTATCCTTTCTTTCTGAGGGGATAAAAAAAATTGGAGCACCGCTGGTAGAAGTGCGTGGAGCTGGAAGGGAACTATGTTGAAAAATAAAATACTGCTTTCTGCAAATATGTTATCTTCAATTGCTTTTTACCGCACTTATCAAAGGACCCTCGTAACTACTTTATGGCATTTAGTAAAGCAATGAAGGGGGCTAGTTGGTGAACGTTCATAGTTATATTGCGCTCAGTTTTACAAACACGATATTAAGGAAGGACAGGACGTGGACGGACGTAGCGCAAGTCCGTCCACGTCCTGTCCTTCCTTAATATCGTGTTTGTAAAACTGAGCGCAATATAACCATGAACTTTATGGCATATAATGCAACTTACGAATGGTAGTTGGTGAGTTGGCAAGGTACATACAATTCGAACAAATTCTGTGAAAGGCACTAGTTTTGAGAATATGCGCTTTGAAATTGCGGTAAAGATGCAGTGTTGTTCCAATTACATTTTTTAACAAAACCAGCTTTCATGCATTGAGCTCCAAATTAACTGAGCTACTACTATATTTCGTCCCACACTTCGTAAATTAATATCTTGAACGTAAAACCGATAATGTAATTTATGAATTATTATCTCAAAACTAGTGTCATCCTGTTAATTTTTTCCAAGTGGATAAGCCTTGCAAGCTTACCGGCTATAATTGGTAATTGCAATTTATGTCATAATGCAATTAATTAAAAAAAACTGAGTGCAATTGTGTGTTTCATCGACTGCATTTTGATTCCTTGTGCAAGTGATGTTCACTTCCTCCACTGTTCCAGCTTAAGGGCTAGAATTGTACTTTTTGCGACAAGAGATTTAAAAAAATTGTATAGTCTAAAAAATTATACCCGGTATATATTGTAACGGTGCCTTTATAATAATTGCATTTTCATCTGAAAAGTATTGCGAGTAAGCACATACATCTTCTGCGTAATCAAACAAAATATAATGATATAAACGCGGATATACATTGTAGCCTCATAGGTACATTTAAAGCACACAGAGACTCTTTAATGAAACAGTAGAAGATTGGAAGGGCTTAATTGATTTTCTTCACTTCGGCTACCTCATTCTTGAAAACTGCGTCTGTGCCATAGGGTGCCCTTGCTTATACAGCACGGACTTTTCAACGACAAACTAGTACAAGGGAGCGCAATCTTACTCTTCATTTTCAATGCGCCACAACATGAAATCTGTAAGTACAGTGTCGGCTAGACCTCTTAAGCGCATAGAGCCCCATGATTCATTGTCTATGTGCCACTGTTGCACAAGGGCATGGTATCTCTAAATACAATTACCTAGGACTCGCGCTTCTCTTCATTTGCGCCTCCTCGGCATTCTTCCTTCGACAAACATCGACATTGACTTCGTCCTCTTCACATTTGTGTGTCAATGTCTCAAAATGTGCATCCTTATGAAGTGGCGTTTGCATTGCGGGATAGCTTGTAAGCAGTGCAGAGCATAAGTGGAAGCATTGTAGGACAAATGAAGTTGGTACAAGCACGGCGCATAAAAAATAAATGTTGTATGAGATTACACGTTGCACGAGATTGAAATAAACACGATTGTACGAATCGAATAAATTATATGCTATTTAGTTAACCACTTCACGAATGCTTCGCTTCACATGAGCTCCGCACGTTCCCAGGATCTGCATAAGTTCCATGCATCACGTATCCCAATGTATTAAATACAATTTAAACGTTTTGGGAAAGCTTCGCGTAGTGTTTATACCAACAAACGTCTGGGATCTGCGTAATATTTCGGTCAAATATATTGTGTGCTTGTTTATTCCTGATACGTGGTCAATAGCCAATACGCGGTCCATTCTGTCTCCACAAAACAAGAAACTCTACGCTACGCGACACAGCACTGCACTGCACCACGTGGGATGGGCAGCTGACCGCGCTTCTCTGCCCATTTTCACTAGCATCTCTTGTGTCTTGTGTCTCTAGTGCATGGTTGCTTTTAAAGTTAACCAACTCGAAGGGTTTTCGAAAATAATAATAATAATAGTCAGTCACTTTTTGTTGGTGTTGCTGCACTATTCGATGACAAGCAACCATGAATTCCGAAGAAACACCAGTATTCTCAGCTTAAGCTACCAACCTTGGTTGACTTGATACTTCTCTTTAGCGTCCTTTTAACCAATTTATCTGGAAATTTGTGGGAGCAGTGAAAGAGGTGCAGGCTACCAAGGAGATGGAGCAAGCCACAAGCTGGAAGCTTTTTTTATCGCAGGAAACGCGCCTGGTTTACAGTCTAGAGGAGGAGCAGGAATGAACGTTTATTGTAAAAAACAGTGAATAAGTGTTCTTCCTTCGCCCTAGATGGGCGGCTCTCTTAGTCCAGAAAGCCGTTGGCTAATGCCGCAGCCCGGGCCCGGTCCACCAGACTTCTCTCATCTTCCAGGCTCTGTGCTTTAACATTGCCTCTCGCGTTTCTTCGATCGCTTGAAGCGGTTCTGAGGCATCATCTTGACTGTTTTTCTTGCGGTGTGGGCACACCAACACCATGTGTTGGAGGGTGTCTGGTACATCGGCATAGGTATGAGAATTTAGTGGGGTGCATTCGGTGCATAATAATTCCATGTACATACATATTCGTTTGTAGTCTGCGGAGGGCGGTGGCTTCTTCCTTGCTTAATTTTGGATGTGGTAGAGGATATTGCCTTCTTTCCAGCCGGTAATGCTGCAATATTACGGCGTAGTTGATGGGAATGTCCTCCACCCTCGTCGCTTTCCGGAGACGGTGCGGCAGGAAATCCCGGCTGGTATGCTCTCGGGCGACAGCATGCGCTGCTTCGTTTCCTGCCAAGTGGCTTGGGGTCCACGCGACGTAGCTTTCGGGTAGTTCTTGGCGTCTTGTTATTTTTTTCAGAATCTTCACTGCTGCGGCAGAAATTCGGCCTTTTCGTAGGTTTCTACATGCCGTTTGCGAGACGCTCAAGATGATGTCTGTGTCTTTGCATGTGGCGATGCCGAGGACGATGGCCACTTCCTCTGCCGTTTCTGGATTTCTGGCCGGTATGGTGGCTGCAACTAGCTCATTCTCTTGGTTGTTGGTCACGGTAATTGCGTATGCTCTTCTACCTGGGTATTTTGCCGCATCTGTATATCTCGTGTTGGGGTTCTTTGAGTATTTCTTGCTGAGCGCTCTAACTCTTGCTTGTCTTCTGTCTTTGTGGTATGCTGCATGCATGTTGCGAGGTATTGGAGCGACTGAGATAGAGTCACGAAGAAGTGGCGGCAATCGGGCTTTCGCGTCTGAGTCTGCTATGAAGTTTTCGCTGTGTGTGAGTTTGCGAAGTACTGCTCTGCCTGTTTAAGTCAGCTTAAGGCGTTCCAGCTGGCTGGCTCTGTGCGCTCCACTCATTTCTTCCCAGGTTTTATGGAGGCCAAGTTTGAGGAGTGTCGTGGTTGAGGTCGTACTGGGGAGTCCTAGTGCGCTCTTGATTGCTTTTCTGATGATGGTGTTGAGTTTTTCAATTTCAACTTGATTGAGGAGTAGATACGGGGTGCCATATGTGATCCGGCTTATAAGGAGTGCTTGTATTAATTGGACAGTCTCTTGTTTTTTAAGTCCTCTTCTTTGGATGATTATACGCCGAATGAGATGGGTTACTTGTGTTAGGGTCTTCTGAAGCTTCGGAAGTGTAGCTGTGCCAGAACCGTCTTTATGGATTGTGAGGCCAAGGACGCGGAGGGAGCCAACTTGAGGGATATCGATTCCATTGAGTTTGGCGTTGGGATCTGGAGCGACGTAGGCTGGTTGTCTTCTCCGGGTCCTTGCCTTGATTATAAGTAGCTCTGATTTTTCGGGGGCGCATCGGAAACCGCATTTTGATAAATACTGTTCTATCTGATCGATTGCCTCTTGGAGGGTAGTTTGCTGTTGGCCGGTTGTGGACGCTTTTGTCCATAACGTTATATCGTGGGCGTATATTGCATGGCTTAAATCTTCGATGCCATCGAGTTGTTGTGGTAGCTTAATCATGGCGAGATTGAACAGCAAAGGTGAAATGACTGACTCTTATGGAGTTTCTTTGTCCGGCATTTCGAACTTGTCGCTTCGGATGTTGCCGATACCCACCGTAGCCATGCGATCTTTGAGAAAGTCGTGTACGTATTGGTAGGTCCGGATTCCGCAGTTTGTGTCTTGGAGATTTTGGAGGATTGCTTCATGCTTCACATTATCGAAGGCTGCTTTTACATCTATTGTTAAAATAGAGAACATTTTGTGGCGTTCTAGGTAGTCTAAGAGATCTTCCTTGAGCTGTAGTAGTATATATTGTGCTGAGAGGAGCTGTCGGAAGCCAAACATTGTGTCGGGCATGAGTTCTGAGTCTTCGAGGTAGGTCGTCAGGCGATCGTGAACCATGTGTTCGAGAAGCTTTCGAGTGCAGGAAGTAAGGGAGATGGGCCGTAGGTTGCTGATTTGTAGTGGGTTGTTGTGGTTTAGGATCATAATGACTTCTGCGTGGTTCCATTCTGCCGGGAGCACATGTTTTTCCCAGCAGTTATTGCGTAAAATTTTTAGTTACGTTACGTAAAGTTACGTAAAACGTTTTTATTCTGGATCGCAACTTGAACATGTCTCAAGCCATTCGTTTCTGGGTGTTACATTTCACAAAAACCTAAGCTGGACAGAGCACATAAATAAGGTACGCACTAAGGTTGCATGATCTGTTGGCTTGCTACAACGGATCTGATTCTTTGTGCCTATCAGGCTTCTCATACAATTGTACTTTCTGTTTGTGCACTCGCATCTTAGCTACTGCCTCTTAACATGGGGAAACGGTAATAAAATAGATATAGGAAAATTGGGAGTACTGCAACGGCGAGCTGTTCGGTTGCTGAGCTTCTCCAAACAATACGTACTATCTTCTATGCTAACGATGCGCTACAGCATTCCTAATATTAGAGACTCTTACAAAACAAAGATCTGCATACGGCTATTTAAAGAGATCTCCAGCAACAGTGACCCGTTTTCAACTCGTTACCTGAGTAGAGACACAGGATACAACCTACGTCACACATCAATAGTAATAAAGAAACCAAGGACAAAATATCGCACGCGAACGATCGAATATGAAACCATGTGTTTATGTAATACGTACCCTAACATTGTTGACGAAGCTATAAATTGTAGAGCAATTCACAAATTTAAACATACAATACAAAACATAATATTTTCTGATCAGAGTGTGTTTAACGAATGTTAATAGAGTTTCTTTGTTTAATGTCAATAGTAATGTTATTACTGCTGTATTCTGAATGTATAACTTTTGGTAATACCAGAATGTTCTTATTTTTTGCTGTGCCGTATTTATTTAGTTACTTTCTATTTGGCAAACCGTTGATACTTTTCAATGTGTTTAAAATTTTGCTGTAAATAGTTTTGAAGTTTTGTGTCTTATTAGTTGTACTTTGTTTTATCAGTAGACTGATACTTCTGCTGCTCCAGTAAGGTAAAGGCCTTAGTCAAGAGGATTACGGCCTCTTTTTGCCTTACCTTGCGGGCAAACCCTGTATTTGTGTTGCCCAAATAAATGAAATGGAAAAAAAATGTAGTCGAGGAGTCCATTTAGGGCCTTGTCTGGGAGGTTTCGTAGGATCTTGTTGGTGATCTTGTCATTTCCTGGCGATGTGTTATGGGTCAATTTGGCAAGGGCTACATGGAGTTCAGGAAGCGTGAAGGGGCTGTCGAGAGTGAGATTTGGTTCGCCTTTGTACGGCCGAGTATCGGTAACTTTGGGGGCATTGTCCCTGACAAGTTTACGCTTGATTTCTTCCAGAATTTGTTTCTCAGTTCTTGGATGGGAGTTAATAATTTTCTTGAGGTAATGTATTTGCTGGGTCTAGGTTCTGGTGGTAGCTAGAAGGGCTCGCAGTATATGCCAGGTCTTCGTGCTGAGTGTGCCTTGAAGTTGGTCGCACAGCTTATGCCAGTTCTGCCTGCTGAGTTGATCTCCGCATTCTTCTGCTCGCTTTGTTATGTGAGTGATCCGTTTCTGCAGTTTGCGATTAAGTTTCATCTTTTTCCACCGCCTCAGTAGTCCTCTTCTGGCATCCCAAAGATGTAGGAGGCGAGAGTCTACGGCTGGCGTGTCCATCGTGAGTTGGATGACTTTAGTGTGCTTCTCCGCCGTCTTGACCACTTCGATGAGCCACTCTTCAACATTTTCGATGTTTTCTTTTATGTCATGTGCTCGGAAGGCCTCCCAATCCGTCAGCCTTGCCGTTCCGGTTCTGCTCGGCTTCTTATGGTGCAGGATTTTAAGCTGAAGGTTGTGGTGGTCGCTGCCGAAATTTTCTTCCAGTCGGGTCCATTCCGCCTTGGATATTCCTATTGTAAAGGTGAGGACGGGATTTGTATCCCTGGACACATTGTTGCCTATTCGAGTCGTTAGTTTAGGATCATTCCAGAAAGTGAGGTGATTATGTTGCGCCGAATCGTGCATTCGCGCTCCTTTCTTGGTCGTATGCTGGTAACCCCATGCTGTGTGGGGGGCATTAAAATCCGCCGTTATTACGAGTTTATGGCCTTTAGATATTCTTCTGGCTTGCTTGATGAAGTTTACAAAGTCGGATAACGGATCCCTGGGTGGACTATATAAGCATAATACGTATAGTCTTTGGTGTGTCTTCTTCTCAGGTAGCACTTCCACTAGGGTGTGTTCCACGGATGTTCCCTGAATTGTGTGATCATGCATGGTGAGATTTTTCTTCGTCAGGATGGCTGTTCTCTGAAATCCGGTGTGTATATGATATCCCTGTATGCGCAGATTGATGTGATAAGTTTCTTGGATAGCGATGATGATATCTGGTTTTTCCAGTTTGGTCAGTTCTTGGAGGTTTGTTCTTTTGGTTCGGATAGAGCGACAGTTCCATTGCCACAGCTTCATTGGGAGTTGTGGTAGTCTCTCCTTGGTATTACTCGCCATCTTGTTCGATATCGTTCTCTTCGCCCCGGGCCATGGATTCCGGTCTGGCTGCATTGTAGAGGTCTTTACGTGCTTTCTTGTGAGCCGTGTCGGTGTTGTTGAGTAGCTTTTCTACTGTGGCTTTCGATACGTGGTTCTGCTTGGCATAGGACATGAAGGTGCTGAGGTCTTGGAGGGTAGCATGAATAGGGGCCAGCTGAGCGGTGATGTGTTACTGGAGCTGTTGTGTTATCTCCTTTGCAAAAGTGCTCATGGCCTCGTTCGTCTTCTTCCGCACCTCCCTTGTTACAATTTCCTTGAATCTTTCTTCCGTAAGGGGCAGTGGGATGTTTGGCATTCCTTGATGTTTCGAGGCTTGATTGGCGGTGTTTTGTTTTTTGCACTTTTGTATGAGCTTGTCAATGTGGGCTTGCTGATTTTGGAGTTGTGCTCCCAGATCTCGTTCGGTTTCCGTGGGTTCTTGTGCTCGCGTGTTTCCTCCTGCAGCGTCTGCATACGTGACTCGCTTCTGTGGGTTGCGTGTACGGGATCTAGACCATGATCTTGACCGGGGTCCATCGTTTGCTTGACCACTTGTTGATTTGGAGTCATTCTGGATCTGCGTGGACTGTGTAGTAAGGTACTGCTTAATACGGATAGTGTCGGGAAGTCTGAGTCTGGATTTAAGTTCCATCTGCGTTGCTGTTCTTGGATCTTGTTTTTCCATTGCAGTCTGATCTTGTACGATGGTGGATTTGGTTTCAGTTTATGTCAGCACCCCTTCCCTGCTGTCTCATGGGGTTGTTGACAGATTTTACAACTGGGTTGGCAGTCATGTTCTTCCGGTCAATTTTACATCCCGTATACGTAGCAGAAGTTGATAATGAGTTTCGGGCAGATATCTTGCCGGTGCCGTAGTTCTCTGCAGGTTCTGCAGTATTTCACGGATTTCCTGTATGGTTTGCAGTGGTAGTCACAGCCCTTATATATAATCTTGTATGGGACGTGCGGTCCGTCGAAGTAGATGAGTGCTGTTGACGATCTTCCCAGCATGCGTGCTGCGAGAACCGTGTATCTTGCGGATACTCGTAGCCCCTGTAGTAGTTCTTCTTCCCTCGTGCCTGGCCGGATGTTGTAGATTACGCCTTTGTTGATGCCCTCTGGTGTCCTGACATGTGCTTTAACTTCGTAAATAGACCCTCCAAGCTGGATGCTGGCAATTTTGAGGAGCATGTCGTACGCTATGTCTTTGTTTGGTGTACTTGCAATTATTACATTCTCGGCATGTTGCACTTGAATCCGGATGTTGTCATAAAAGGTTTTTTCGGACAACTTGCTAGCTCGGCCGATGGTATGTGTCACTGCCACCAATGTCCATTTGCAGAGTTGTAATCCCGCCTTAGGTCTGTAGATGATCTTCGTGTCGTCCACTGGCGAAGGCGGAAGTCTCGGTTTTCTATAATGTGGCATGTTTCCCGCAATAGGTATTGTTGCTCCAGCTTGCTGCGTTCGTAGCTGGTTTGCTTCCTCGGCTGTGGGTTTGGTATGCACCTGAGTCTTCTTGCCTCTTCTCTCCCATGTGTGCCATTTTTCCTGGATATTTATCGCCTTTCCGCTGCTCTCGTCATACGTCCACTCCGCTTCCAGTTGTTGCTGCTCCGGCATCGTCTCCACTTGCATTTCAATGGTGTTGTTTTCCTGGTTCAGTTCTCGTGCACTTCTTGCTGCGTCGGATGCGTCAGTCATTGGTACTCAGCGGCAGCGCCATGTCGCTCTCGAAGAGAGCGAGCGGCGTCTCACGAGCGCTCACGAGCCACGGGATACGCTCCGCGTGTCACGAGTCACGCGCGTTCGGCTGGCCGCTTAGCCTTGTAGGGTTAGCTCCGCTAGCGTGGCGTGAAACCTTCAAACAGCAAGAAATGACAGTGATTCCACGCACCGCTCATATCAACGATATCAACGATGTCCGATATCAACGGTGTCCCCTATATAACCGCTGCACGACGGTCCCCACATCATTCACGGAGCAATCCAGGCAGCCTTCGCAACCAGGCAGAGGCTAACCGCCTTCTTCGTTCATTGCAGAAATGCGCGTTTGAGGAGCGGAATCCGAAGCTGCTACCGTCACTGCTGGTGGAACCTACACGTGTCCACGGATCGTCCCCCTCCCTCCGTTCTCTACTGGCAAGCCGCACCTGCGCACTACTGTCCGATATCAACGGCGTCCCCTATATAACCGCTGCACGACGGTCCCCACATCATTCACGGAGCAATCCAGGCAGCCTTCGCAACCAGGCAGAGGCTAACCGCCTTCTTCGTTCATTGCAGGTGTGTATCCTGTATCTTTGATTACATCGATCTTAGGCTACTGGATTGCTCCGTTCGTGTTTGTGTCCAGCATGGGTGATAAGCCTCCTTCAACTATAAAAGAACTTGTAAAGGCTATGACTGACTTGAGTGCACAGTTTAACTCTAAGCAAAGTGAACTAAAGCAAGATATAAAGCATGTGATTGAATCTGAAATGGAATCTGTCAAAACTTCAATGGGCTTTATCAATGAAAAGTTCGAAGAATTTAGAACAGAGATCTCTGAGCTCAAAAAGACCCTGTCTGACGTGAAAAACGTAAACCTGGAAATGAAAAAAGAAAACAACCGACTCACAAATGAAGTGAAAACTCTCAGGCACGAATTGACTGAACTGCAGCAGTACAGTAGAAGAAATAACCTTGAAATCAAAGGCATCCCTCCAGCACCCACTGAAAATCTGATTTCAGTGATGACATCGATCTGTCATCTCTTGAGCACCAAGTTCGATGAATCCGATGTTGAAGCTATCCATCGTGTGCCCTCAAAAAACAAGGACGAACCCAACATCATTGTTAAGTTTGCTTCCAGGAAAGTGAGAGACAGCATTCTGAAAACAGCGAAAAAGCAACGGCTGAACACTACACTTCTGAGCTTTGACGATCACGAAAATCCCGTGTTCATCAACGAACATTTGTGCCCGGCAAACAAAATTTTGCTAGGTAAAGCACGGAAAGCCAAAAAGGAAAAACAGTGGAAACACGCATGGGTATCAGATGGCAAGATCCTGATGCGCAAGACAGATACCTCGCATGTTCTACATATAACCTGTGACGCTGATCTTGCTCAGGTAGTCTAGAAACATGGCCTTTTCCGTCGAGGAAATCAGTGCTAAGTGGCACGAGAGCGAAAACCTTTCCATTTTTCATTGCAATGTCCGCAGCATAAATAAAAATTTAGACCAACTCACTGTACATTTATCGCAACATTCTTTCCAGTATGATCTTATCGCTGTAACTGAAACCTGGCTTAAGAAAGGAGAAATACCGTACATACCGGGTTACACAACGCTATCTTTACCAAGAGATAGCACCGCACGAGGGGGTGGCGTTGCTCTTTTTATAAAAAACGGCATAGATTATCAACAGCTCTCGGATTCCTCTCTGAGCTCTAATACCACAGAAGCACTTTTTATTCGCCTTAAGACAGACGTCGTAATAGGCGTGGTATATCGTCCGCCAAACACGTGCACAAGTCAGTTCATATCTGATATGGAGTCCATTCTGGTTCCTCTGATGTCTTTTAATAATCAGTTAGCAATAGTTGGTGATTTCAATATCGACTTATCAAAGGATGACTGTCCAGATTATATTTTCTTACTGGAATCGTTCAACCTCAGGAATGTTATCAATGTGCCCACTAGAATTACACATCAGTCTGCAACAATTATTGATCACATCTTATGTAACCGTGATATGGATGCCTGCGCTGGTGTTTGTAACCAAAACATTGCTGATCACTGTTCAACTTTTCTGTTTCTGCCACGGTCGGGTATCGATTGTACTTGCCCTACCCATACCAATGTATTTTCACGGGTGGACTACGCGCATGTCAGGCGTTTGCTCGAATCTATTCATTTCGAAAATCTGTGTCACAGTGACGTTCACACAGAATTTGCTAACTTCGTATCTGCTGTTTCCGATGCAATTACTAAGTCAACACTGAAGTTTTCTCGGCGCAACTACAAACTTGCCATATGTCCTTGGATTACTGAGGAAATACTCACAGTATTGAAAAAGAAGGATTCATACTATAATAAGCTCAAAAACAACAGAACAAATGCTTATTACTTGAAACAGTTTAAGTATTACAGAAACAAATCCGTGGCGCTGATGAGAAAATCAAAGAAATTGTATTATACTAATTTGGTTAATCGTCAAGGAAATGACACAAAGCAAATATGGAAGATTGTAGGAGAAGTTACGGGAACAGCTAAAAGAAAACAGATTGTTCCTGTCAACTTGTCAACAGAGACTGCAGACCAGTTTAATCAGTTCTTCACAACATACGGTCAGAACAGTGCGCAACCTACTCCCTTAGCTTCAGTGACATCCGACATACCTCGATGTATTAATAATGAATTCAGTTTCTCGAACATTACTAGCGATGAAGTTGCAAGTGTTGTGGCGAACATGCCCACGAATAAAGCGGCCGGGCCAGACGGCATAATGGCTAAGGTAATCAAGGACAACATTGATTTGTTTTGTGTTCCTTTGTGCAGAATATTCAATCATGCGATACACTCTAGCTTATACCCCGATACTTTAAAAGTTGCAAAAGTTGTTCCGATATTTAAAACTGGTGACCCTAACAACCCGTCTAGTTACAGGCCAATATCTGTACTGAGTGTCGTCAATACCATTTTTGAAAAATTAATTGCTTTCCAACTGAAAACCTTTCTTGATGTTAATCATATTATTTGTCCTCAGCAACACGGATTTGTTTCTAGCAGGTCCACGTCCACGGCTGTAGTTACTCTATCACAGCTTATCGTATCTGCTCTTCATAACCATAATGTTGCTGTAAGCGTATTTATAGACATCAAAAAAGCTTTCGACACAGTTTCACACTCCATTCTTTTAATGAAACTGGAAGCATATGGTGTGCGTAGCGGGGCCCTTGAATTCTTTAAAAGTTATCTTTCTTCACGACAGCAGCAAGTTGTCCTCAAACAGTTCAAGTCTGCATACCAAACTGTTACGTGTGGTGTACCCCAGGGGTCAGTTCTGGGACCGCTTTTATTTTCGCTCTTTATTAATGACCTCCCCAATGCAATACAGTGTTCTCAAATTTTGATGTATGCGGATGACACTGCACTTATCTTTACTGGCAACTCACTTGAGTCAATAGAAAATCCTATTAACAATGAACTCCAACGTATCTCGACCTGGTTTCGTAATAATCATCTAACTTTAAACACTGAAAAAACTAAATATGTTATTTTTCGTTCAAAACAAAAGTGTATTGAATTAAGTGATTTTTCTATATGTGTTGACAACAATGTTATTGATAGTGTGTCTTCTTTTAAATATTTAGGGGTCATGTTCGACTGCCACTTGTCTTGGAAGGAACAGGTGCACAGTGTGTGTAAAAAGGTTGCGTACGGTTGTTTTACCTTGTCTAAGGCACGGCGGCACTTTCCACCTGCTATTCTTAGATCACTGTATTTTTCATTATGTCACAGTCATCTCAGTTATTGCAGTGAATCATGGGGAATCACATACAAAACGTATTTAACACCATTGCTAAGACTACAAAAACGTGCCTTGAAAACCATGGGATTACCTTCTTCGAATAGTTCTAACAATAACATTTTTGACGCAATGCAAATCATGTCATTCACAACCTTACGCGATTACAAAATAGCTCTTATGGTTAATAATATTATAAATACCAACTACCCCTTACCTCTTGGTGCATTCAGTATTCCCGTCCGCAACACTAGACAAGCCAGCAATGGCAATTTTAACCTTCCTATTTGCCATAATGCGTACGGAGAAAGACGAATAGAATTTACAGGAGCGAAAATTTGGAACTCGTTGCCAATTGAAGTAAAGCAAGCTAGGAATTTCAAACTGACATGCAAGAAACATTTTTTGGGAATGGAAGCAAGGCTACAAAGTTAGTTTTTCTTCAATGTGTTTGTGATTGCTGTCCTATATGTTATTTTGTATTGGACCGCTTACTAGCCTCACTGGCTATCGGTCCAAATATCTGTGTATACATTTTGTTTGTGTTACTCAATAAAGACTTCTTGATTCTTGATTCTTGAAACTTGATATCCTCCGGTACCACTTCCGTGCCGATTCCGTCGATGCCACAGTTTTCGATGAATAAAAGCAGGTGTCCGGAAAATTGCCGAAAAATGCAGGAGCCCATGCGAAGTGCGTCAGCACTGCTTAGCCCCCTAGCGGGCTTTTTTCCAGTCTGGAGTAAAAAAAGGAGAGACGAGAAGAAAGGTCTGTTTCAAAAAGTTAACGCATTTTGCGAGCGTTGCCGCTTCACTCAGCGCATCTTCCCGATGAACTATGAGATGCCCCTTCCTTCGCTCTTAAGACACGCGGAGACGCCAAAAGTACATCATGGCTTACTAGAAGTGTGACATTTTCTGAACACTGGCACAAGCATTCCCTTTTCCGCGGCAAAATTAAGCAAGCTACATTATAATAACTCTCGACTGAACAAACCCCGCGCGCTGACCGATGTCGTGTGTCGCGCTGAACACGGATAAACAAGAAGAAAACACATGGTTTTGCGATTTACACCGCTTATGGTGAGCTTGTAAATTGTTGCTGGAAAGCCGGCTTACGGTCCTGCAATTGTCATACAGGCAGCACACTTTTCGATACATGTGCGAACACAGAAACAGCCAAAACGAGCCCTTGCGCTCGTTTTTGTGTTCTCCAATGAATTCTGTCTTCTTACTGTGCTGAAAAAGTCCGCTTCTTTTGCAGCATCAATGAAGAACCAACTCGCCCACGAGTACATCTTCTCCGCAAAATGGAGAAATATTATTTAATGAATGCTGGATGTACATGCTTGGCCAACTTCACGATATGCTCACAGTTGTTCGGACGCGAGATCTTGTGGGGCCGGCTAGACGAATGTACACGAAAGGAAGAGAAATTATTATTATAGGTTCCTTACAAAGCATTTCACAAGGCTAAGCAATGAAACATTAAATTTCAAGCTTTCAGCAACTAATTTCGCGAGTTAGGCTCAAGTTGGAGGGGCAATAGCTGCGTGCTTGGTTTATCCTATCGAGTCTACGGAGACTAGAAAAAAAAAACATTATTCTTATTTCGTGGGTCTTGTAGAAGAAAACATGGCAGGAGAGCGACAAATTATAAACGGCTGCTTTCAAAATTCTTGAGACGTTGCTTTTTCACCGGCGTGGTTGCCTAGTGGCGAAATCTGAGAAGTAATACAGTGAAGGAAGATTAGGATGACTTACAGAAAAAATGAAAGAGGGAGAGTGAGTAGAAGAGAAATATCGCGGGGAAAAAAAAAGGAAGAACAGAAAAGTGAAAACGCGCCGCCGCGGAACACTTCCGTTACGCGAGGCGACGACCGAAACCAATAACTGAAGTGCACAGACGCAGAAATCACGAGCACACAAACAAAACAAAACAACGAAGAAGGGGAAGGTAACCGCTGCTGCTCCTAGCGATCGCGCTGCGGGTATACCGAACGCCGTGCGCCGAGCACTCACACGGAGCAGCGCCATTTCATGTATCAACACGAAGCTGCAGAAACGACGATACAGCGCTGGCCACGACCTCCGGAGAACGCACCGCTGCCGTCGTCAAGAGAACAAGCCGTGAGCGGTCGGCCGTAGCCGTAAATCAGGAGATGCGACCATGCCTCGGTAAACGAAGGGAACAAGTGCGACGTCTTTGGTAGCTAGAGCTAACCAAGACTTGCAAATATTGCTTACATTGACTTCGCGCCATGCAATCGCTTTTTGAAGTCGCCTGATATGGCTGTTTTATTGCGATAGCAACTATATGGACACTCCAGGCGAACTTTCGCTGTTGGCGTCACCGTCGCTGTGATATTCCCTAAATACTCATGTATCTGTATGCTAGATGTTTATCTATGCAATGTCTGCAAAATAGACGCTATATTATTCAATTGACAAATTTGATCAGACCAAGTATTACGTTCCTGGCAGAATTACACCTCAGAATGTTCGTGAATTTCATCATGCAAATGAAAATAATAAAACAAAAATTCATATCGCATGCCTTTTATCTTACATCTTCTCAGACATTTAAAAATGTGAGAGAGATTTAATTTCACTGGCGCCGCTCTTTACGGGCAGCACAGTGGTGCCTATGCAATGTATTTGCAGACCTTTCACTGTGTGTTAAAGCGTTGAGGTGTGACAACTTCCTGCAAATCCGCGTATGTTGCATCCGCGTATAGTCGTGACACTCGTACCGTCAGAGGAATTAAGGAGGTAAACCTGGCTACCGCAGTCAGTGCTTCGCTCTTCGGGTAAGACTGCCAGTTCTTTTTCTAGTGTTTCAAAAGCTGCTTTACACTTTATTGGCACGGCGAGTTCCCACAGTTCTGGCCAGTCGGACCCCAAGAGCTTCCAGCCGCCGGGCTCGCGCCACTGCACGCGCGTTCCTCGTCTTCTTCCTCCGCCGATGGCTCCGACAGCGGCGGCGCTGCCATAACTTATACAGAGTGCACCAGAAGCATCTGGTGTCTTCCTTAAAAAAAAAGGTATAGCACTTCATGGTGAACGTGTAAATATTTCATTTTCAATTTTCACAGCAATACTCTTGTCATAAAAGATTAATATGTCGCACTATTTTTTTAATATAACACTGCTTAAATGTTCCCCATGCAGATAAACATACTCCAGTAGTCTGTAAAACAACCCCCAGATAGTGTCCTAAATGCAGTTCCCGTACTTCGGAGTACCTACTGAAAGAGGTCGTCCTGCAGGTTTGCTGTCCTTCCCAGTTCCGTCTTCACGGCACTTAATTACCCACAGCAGCAACAGAGTATTGAGACTAGGGCAACTGCGTTTATCAAACTTGCGACGAAAGTTGCGTTGTGAGTGTAGCCGTGATAGTCTCTGTTTTTGTGAACTCCTCTAACACCGCAATGCGGTGTTGAGCAGACCAGCGCTCCGCCTGAATTGAACGTCGGAGGCCGGTGTCCATATGTGGCGCGTCGTATTCCAATAACGCGTGGTGGACGTCGTGAAAGTAAAAGGGAAGAAAAAAAAAACATCGTTTCTCGCACACCCTACACTTCACTGGATAAATAAATTGGGCTTAACTTATTGACATCAGTAATCACATTTGAATTTCAGAGTTTTAAATGCATACATGTATGTGATTCAGCTGAAATGCACAGCCGATAGGAATGAACGCGCCTGCAGTTTGTCGTCCTACAGCACAACGCGGTTGCGAGAGAGGCTGCCGCGGATAGCTCCCGACTAGTTCTGGCTCCCTGTCGTTCTAAAACATGTACCCATCTGCAAAAACACGGGCGTTGCAGCATCAAATCTCCACCGGAACTTAGTCGCTGTGGTCAGGAATTGAACTCGAGAAGCGTTGCGCCCAGCAACATAGCGTCGCCCGCTCAGCCGTAGCCGCGCCTTTTTTGTTGCGTTATCCGCATTACCTCTCGTTTCATCTCAATATTCATTCGCGAACCAACAGGCACGTATCTCAGTAATGTCACGCACGCAGCGGAACGGCAGTTGCCGTCGGAGTGGGTAAACCGTAATCTGACGATGGTATTGACACTGGGAATACGACAGGCCCGGAGATGTATAGCGAAAGACGTAAACACGAGTGACTTTCCTGACTCTTTCCCGGTTCTCCGTATAGCGCTGCGTGCTTCGATCGGGCGGTGCCGGTGTACGGCCAAATTATATTTGCCTTGCTGGGTGGGTAACTCCGCCTGAAGTGCACGGACGACCGCAGCGCTTGTGCCCTCGGAGGGCTCCTTCAGCTGTTGCAGGTGTCGCGGCCGTAGTGCGTAGGACAGAGACGCGGTGGACGTGCCTCTGCCTGCGTCCGTGCGTGTGCATAACCACGCGTGCCGTGTGTTCTTGCTCGTGCCCGCGCATGTGAATCCACTCGTGTGCGCGTGTTTGCGCGCTTGTTTCCATCGGCGTGTGCACGTCTTTTACAAATTCTTTTTGGCGCAATTCCTTGCGCTAGAACAGTATCCCCGCAAATAAAACAGTGAACTAAGGAATGTATCACTTGCTACAAATGGACATATGTTTCGAACGCTTGAGGTGCTTGGAATTGCGATAAATGAAACTATCGCGAAAAATTACATTTGATGTGTGTCACCGTATTGATTGAACGACTAGCTGCCCGCCAATCATTGTTCAATTCGAAAACAGGTCAAAACGCGACTCAGTTCTTGGCAAGGCACAGTAGCTGCCTCCTTCCGTGGCTGATGTCGGCTGTTCTGGGAAATCTCCTATATACGTAAATGAGCGTCTTTGTCCACGGCTCAAGAAGTTGCTTGCCATGACCATTGAGAAAAAGAAGGAAAGGAAATGGAGGTTTGTGTGGACCACCGATGGTAAAATATTGGCAAGAAGGACTGAGTCTTCGAGTGCGCTTCGCATAACATGTGTCGCTGTCTTAGTGAGGATTGATGAACAGCTGCAGAAGGCAGATGTTGAACATTAGGTTTCCTTCATACATTTTTTTTTAAATTCCACTCTTGAATAATGGATCCGACCTTCAAATTGCCAAGTGATTAAAAGTTTCAGCTCTTCATATTAACGCCCAGTTGCCCCGGAGCGAAAAAGACGTCATCACAACTTTTATAGAAAACTTAAATATTGTTTTGACGTAGTTATGATGTTCTAAACTTGGTATACAAGTGTACTTGAGGTACTGAAATTGCCTAGGCATACGTCTTACTTTCTAAACCATCGAGGTAAAAAAGGCGGTGGTCTTATGTTAATGGTTCATGATAAATGTCAAAGCGAACTACTCTCGAATTACAGATAATTATGAAATTCTTACGGTAAAGTGCAAATATGGCATTTTACCGATTATGTATCGCCTGTCTGGAGGGACTCCACCTTTATTTTTATCTTTTTAGTACGAATTCCTTGCTTCCACAAGCAACAACAATTATAAACTCATTTTGGGAGGTGATTTTAACGTCGATATTTTGAGCGACTCAATGCCACAGGCCGAACTTAGGGAAATCCTTGAAGTATATGCGTCGGTAAATGTGATAAAACAGCCAACACGTATACAATTGAGTACGTCAACATGTATTGATGCTTTTATAACAAACTGAAAAACCATACAATCGACTCAGGGATTTTCGGATCAGATAATAGTGACCATTTGCCCGTATACATAATAAAAGCTAGCACACGTAAGCCACCTTGCTCGATCCCCTGTCCATCATCTAGCCTAACTGCCAGAGGATCGACCACGTGCTTCCTTTTGTGAAACAGTCCTGCCCTATCGTGCATGCCTTCCTTCAGGTTATACAGCTCCAGCGAAAGTTCCGTTTCCACCATGGTGCTTGGCTCAAGCAAAGGTTCGACTAATGGTACCAGGAATACGAACAAAAGCCCAACTCTGGTCTCCAGCACTCAAGCAGCTTTCACTGCTCTTGCTGTACGAGACGTACAACGAGCGTCATCATCTATATACTGACGGTTCAACCATGGTGAAAGGGTCTGCAGAATCGGTGATCGTTCCTACAAAACCCTCCACCATAAAGATTCGACTATCGCACCAGACTATATCGAGTGCCGCGGAGCTTGCTGCTATTCGTTGTGCACTTCGTGTAATTTCTGAAGAACTACCCAGGAAATGGAGCGTGTTCAGTGACTCCAAGCCAGGAAATGGAGCGTGTTCAGTGACTCCAAGGCTGCTCTTCATTCTTTGGTTTCTGCCTTACGCCGAGGACCCCACGAACAACTAGTTCTAGAAATCAGACTGCTGCTTCACCACCTCGTCGAGCAAGGACACGACATCACGTTACAGTGGATTCCAAGCCACTGTGGCATAATGGGCAATAAACATGCCGACGCAGCAGCGCGATCTGCACATGAGGAAGGCTCGCAAGACTCCATTTCATTCTCAAGAACAGACGCTGCAATGAAAATTCGTGTGCTTGCAAATGAAGCCATCAAAACTATATGGAAGACACCAAGCTTGAAGCATACACGTCTACACCGACTGGACCCATCCCTTCGACTTCGACCCCCATCTGGACTCTCTCGACTCGAAACAGCAGTACTTTGCCGACTATGGCTTGGTGTCGCCTACACAAGATCTTCCGCCTTCCGAGTCGGTATGGACGACAGCGCGGCTTGCAGTCACTTAGGCGGCGAGGAGACTACCGAACACGTACTTTGCCACTGTCCTCGATACTGCGCGCACCGGCTCTCACTAGCGACCGCGTTGGCACACCTTGACGACAGGCCACTTTTAGAACAGTCAGTCTTGGAATGCCGACATGAACTGTCGTCGCAGCGAAAGTCGGTCAAGGCTTTGTTGACCTTTTTACGTGACAGTGGCCTATTAGAAAGACTATAATGACTCCATTCCATCCCTTCATATTTTCTTCTCAAGCTTTTATTTTTTTACGCTAGTCTTTCCGTCTTTATTTCCCCTTTCCCTTCCCCTAGTGCAGGGTAGCAAACCAAAGGTTTTAACTCTGGTTAACACCCCTGCCTTTCTCTCATTTGCATCGCTTTCTCTCTTTTAACAAATTAAACTAGAAAAAGAAACAAGAAAGTTCTGTCACATGCCGTAACGTAAACCAGCCGACATTGCGGAGTTTTCGTTCAATGTTATTATCTACAGACTGGCGCTCTATCTAAGGCAGTGGAAACGCTACTCGCGCGTATGAGCTACTAATGAACGAAATCGAAACAGCCTTCACCGTGAGCTTTCCTTACGTCACAAAGACCCATCCCCGTAAGGCCAGAAAGTCGTGGCTTACTTCGGAATGCTTGAAATCTATCAGCGATAAAAATGCACTGTTTCAGAGGTTCCTTAGAACAAAGAGCGCCTCCGATTTACAAGCGTTTAAGAAACACGGAAATAAAACAAACAGCCTTTTACGCAGCCAAAAAGAACGATATTTTGAAAAGTTATTTAATCATGAAGTATCTAGAAAACAGGAACTTGTCTGGAAAAGGCTGAATTCTTTTCTAAAAGGTTATACTCAAGAAAGAAACTAGTCCGACTGAGATCAAATTAGGTGACGATACTTTCACTGACCTTAATGTAGCTGACCTTCTAACAATATTTTTTTATCTTTATCTCAAGCAGTGTGCATCATAATTCCTGCTTGAAATTTGTGCCTTGCGTGAATCGGCGTATCTGTTTCTCGTCTCCCCGCCAGAAGTTGCAGCAGGGTTCTTAGCCCGCAAGAATAGCAACTGCGCCGACCCTGATGATCTACAAATTCGGCCAATCAAACACTTGCTCGATATTATTGCTCCAGCTCTAACCCATGTGATCAAATTAATCTTCTTGTGATCTCCAGAGACAGCTGCAAGTTGCTGAAGTTACCGTAATGTTCAAAGGCGGCGACAAAAATAATGTATCGAACTACAGGTGTATTTCCATACTGCCCACTTTTTCTAAAGCTGTTTAAAAGTTGGTAAACCTAAGAATGAATAGGTTTTTGAGTCGCCATAACATCATGACGCCGTTTAAATTTGGTTTTAGTAAAAAAACGCTACATGGAGGGCGCGTTACTTCTTCAAAAGAAATCATAATAAACGGTTTCGAGCGTCAACTTTACTTACTTGAAATATCCATTGACTATTCAAAAGCCTTTGATCGGAATAATCATATCGCAGTTTTAAAAAAGGCTCCCAAAAAAGGCTTCACGGATTCTGTGGAGCCCTTGTTACACTCATTCAAAGCTACTTGAATCCTGGCCGACACCAGGTATAACTGAAAAACTGCACATCAACCTTTCGATCCCTAAACAGCGGAATATCGCAAGGAAGCATCCTAAGGCCTCTTCTTTGTAATGTCTACATTAATGACGTAGTAAAAATAGATGACAGTATCCCATTTATAGCACATGCTGACAATACTAGTTCATTTTATTTTGTTTAGGATCAGATCTTTATTGGAATTTCAAACCAGAGCAAATAGCGCACTCGCGAAACTGCACGCCTGGAGTACGAGCAACTCGCTAACTCTAAGTACGTCTAAAATGTAAGCGGTTTCATTTAGAGCTAAAAGCAAGGAAGTCAACTTTGACGTGGGGCTTTTTCATGGTACATCAGAAATAGAAGTGGTTGCTGCTGTGAAATGTCTTGGTATACTTTTTAATGAAGATATGTTCTGTGATTCGTAGTATGACTCCTTCTGTTTCAGCCTTTCTCGAACGTTTAGTGTACTATTGAGCACACGTTTTCTTTTACCTGAATATGTAAAATGTTTGTTCTACAATTCGCTTTTACTGTCAAAACTGTGCTACTGCTATCTTGTCTGGGGAAGCACAACAATTTTCAACATTCTGAGGCCCTCTAGATTACAAAAGAAGACGGTCCGTTTGATCGTCGATGCTTCGCATAACGCACACGCAAGGCCCACCTGTAAAAATTTAAGCGTAATAAGTGTTGTCGACTTGTACCAATTTTTTACTAATGACACGCTACAAACAAGGGATTAACACAAGCAATGTGTACATGAAGAAACTTGCTAACCTAACAGAAAGAGTGAATGTTTATGATACGCACGGAACCACTTCCTGGTTTTCGCCGCGGACTCGTACTAACTATGGCGGACAAATGATCGCATATACATTGCCTACTCTTTAAAACACCAACATCGTCTACTGTAGTGCTGCTATTTTCTTTTTTATGTCATGCAGCAAAGTATTTCATTTTTAGCGTTAGACTTTTAGTAGTACATTTCGCATGTATAGTTTTTGTCATTGTATGCATGTCGCACACGAACATTTTATTTTGCCCCTGTCACAGTGCAATTATCGGGTACAGACTCCGTCAAGCCTTCTGTGGCCTTTACTCTGTGTCCCCAGCATTTTTGTGCATGCTATACTTTACCACAATGCCGAAATAAAATGAACGAATGAAGGAATACAAGAGAGCAAAACAAGGTATATATATATATATATATATATATATATATGTAATTTACCCTTTGATTTTCCAGGTATCATCATGGAAACTCATTTCGAAGTGATGCATCTTGCAAGCTACGGGGACTATTTGTAAATTGCAATAAGTGCCATCCGGCAATTAATTAAGCCGATAATTCGTACATGTCTCGGTAATTAGTTGAATATGTATTTCGATTTTTCGTGCGGGTAATGTCAGCCTTTTCAAATAATCCAGCTCGAGAACAAGAATGATGCTATCTGGCAGAGACTACATTTAGAAAGGTCATAAAAAGATGAAAATGATCCCCGTGTGTGTGTGTGTGTGTATATATATATATATATATATATATATATATATATATATATATATATGTATGTATACACCAGCCGGTGTTTAATTTCGCCGCTTCCCACGCGTCGCCCTTCCTGGCAGGGGCCTAAGAAATAGCGCTCACAACGTGGGGAGAGCGGTCCTCCTGGACATCGAATTACAATCCGCACACCAATCGCATTTTGCTATTTGACGCCTCTTGTCATACTTTAACAGCGTATTATGCTTTCTTGGAAAGCCGACAATTCTATTCACTCTATGCATTCTGCTATTTTATTTTTTCTTGCGCTTGAGTCCTTCCTTGAACTCGGGCTTGTATTTCTTGCAAATGTCACCAAACGGGTTTGACATACCACGATTCTATCCAGCTCGAGCTATACCACTTTAAATGCGTGCACTGCCTTATTAAGAAAGCGCACAGCAAAGACAGATGGCTCATTCCGGTATTTAAAAAAGAAAAGCTGAAGATTCCTGAATTTTGGCGGCATGAAGTACTTTAGCTTTGCTTATAATTTCACTGCCGTTAACTTGTTAGTTTCGTGACCTGTCTTTTAGACTATACTGCTCAAGTGAATATGAAAGCGGTTGGTTTGATCAAGCGTAGCTGTCGTATGGTGGCATTATGTTGGTTACGTGTTTTATGAGAAGGAAAATTCAAAATTAGTCTGATGCCAATGGTGCTCCAACAGCGGTGATCTGCGAATTATTTTTTTTGTGTCTTGTACAAACCGCGCTTATTATATCCGGGACATTTACAGGACGCCACCGCCTTCTCAGCGAGTAGCCAAGGAGCTCCCTTGAAGTTCTAAAGGGCCCTAGCCTCAGTGCATTGCAATTTGGTATAAGAAAGCCGCAGTTCTTTCTGAAAGAATGACATCCTTGAAATCATCACTCTTATAACCACTTGTGTCTAATAGATACCTGTAAGTAATTACGCCTTCGTAATTTCCGACGGTGATTTCCTCACCCGCAAAAGCAGACATACAGGTGAGCTTTACACAGTTCGAATTAATTCGGCGTCTTCGTTAGCTCCACGCTGTGTACTTTTTGCCTCACACGAATTTCAGCGGGAAATAAATACAGAAGGACAATTTATTTAAGCTATGTTGAAGTTTGGTGCCTGTGAAAATGCATTGCCAAAGGCACGAAGCTTAGTCGTAGCAACGGAGTTATAGAATTTATTTCTTTTACATCTCTAGCAGCATTGAGCATTTCTATTATATGCGACCATGCTGTGATCGGTTATTGGATTTTAATGGCTCAAGGGCCAGTTCTGGCCAAAAAGCGTCATAACATACAACCCTATGAAGCCAACAGTTACTGAAGCCTGCTGTCTTCATACACTTGGGATTAGCAAAAATCGGGCCCCTTGGTTTCCCACTCCCTCACGCGCTATCTCTCGTTAATTTTTATTACATAGTAAGAAGTATGTCAAGCTAACCGTCCCGTCCAGATCCACTACGCACAAATAAAGCCACGACTACGTTTACAGAGAACTCTTAAAGGAAAGGAGCCTCTTATTATGATCACCGTTTTTTAATGTTGTGACCTCTCCGGACAGGAGTGGACCGGCTGGACTATAAACCATTTTCGGAAATGAAGATGCTTGAACCATGGCCGTACGCGTCGATAGCACAAAAAGAGACGAAAGCGTTGTTGCAATGCCTCCAGTCGACAGGTCCTGGCGACCATGTGTAGCGTCGGTGCGAATCTTCAAATGTGCGCGAAACTGTATTCTCTCTATCTACTCTCTCTCCCTATTTTCATCCCTATACCCCTTCCCCCGTGCAGGGTAGTGAACCGGACGTGCGTCTGGTTCTCTCTTATTTATTATTAGTTAGTTATTTTTCTCTCTCACTCGTTTAACGACGGCGACTGGTCACACTGGAGGCAATGAAGAATGCACACAACAAAAATAAACGAAGGAGAAAAAGAAATAGAACATTGCATAACACAAGCACATAATAATTTTGATAAGAAATAAATTGAAGTATACCACAGTACGCACCCTTTGCAGCGCAACGTTCCGGACGCTTGAATGTACAGTGCTGCATGTTTGCAGAGCAATGGGATCTTTGTGATCGTTCATTTTATCTACAGGTATTAAGCAACAGTGGTCGCTTGCAGACATTCTACGGACGATAAAACGCCTAAAAGTTTTCAGACGTGGCGTTATGTCAGGCTCAAGTCGAACAAGCTCATCAAAAACCGTGCTTTGGAAAAGCTACAGAGCTTTAGCTTAGTGCTGACACTTCGCCCCTCTCAGACCTGCATCCTGTGGTGATTCGGTGCTGTCTCCCAATGGCGCACAGCTTCAGTGCCATCATGTGCCACGGAGGAGGAGAAAGAAGAGTACAGCGCCGGCTAGGTCCTGGTAGTCCATGTTTGGCTCCACGACTTCGCCGTAGTCTTCTGTAAATTTGTATCCAGCCGCTCAGCGGGAACGCTAGTGCGCGTGCGTGCAACGATCGTGCCTGTAGTGGTATAGCTACCCTCGCTCAGCTCTCGAGCCAATTGAGCGGAGTGGGATGGTGCGACCACTCGGCTTGTTGTCACCGCTGATACCCAAAGCCGGCTAGGTTATCCGCAGGCTTCCGGTATCAGCCTGAGGCGTGATCGGAGATCGTTCTTCGAAACGCACGTTCAGTTTGCGTGCAGTTGCAGGCCAATCGGGTGAGACGCAACTGAGCGCAAACTGAACGTGCGTTTCGAAAAACGATCTCCGATCGCGCCCTAGGATGGAACGGAAACTACGTCGTAGTTCAGTGGGGCGACGCTCAGCTGCCCGTTTCAGGCCAAACGACCCTGCTTTTTTTTAATGTTTTGTGATGTACAAGCGGCCACTGATTTCTAGAATAGGACCTGCGACCTCGTGCTCAACGGTAGAAGATCCACTGAGCCGCCGCTATGGGCAGAGTCAGGAACCGTGCATAAAAGCTGTAGCTGTAACGTCACAGTAAAATGCTATGGCAGTGAGCATCACGAACGTCCTTACTTTAAGTTTTCGTCATGCCTCAAATCATACATGCAGTAAAAGCACTGAGAACTCGAAGCACACTACCGTGTTGAGTTTGTCTATAGCGGGCAACAACGGTCCTATGAAGCTGGCAAGACGGCCGAACGTGATCGGCAGAAAAATAAGTTGTTTTTCACGACCTACAGCGATAACTTCATCAGAGTGCACAAAACATAGCTTGACAAAAAACAACAGATGCGAAGCCTCGTAGGCGGCTTTAAGGGTGAAAAGCACCTCGACGACGTCACACAATAATCGCAGCAAACAGCAGAAAACATGTCGTTTCTTCATTTGATTCGAGCACGCATTACAGCCTTCAAAAGCAGCCTTATGCTGACGACGACAAATATGCGCGTGGTTCTTTCAAAGCCGTTTCTTCTTGAGCACCAAGGTAAAATACAATAGAAGAAAACGCAGATTCAATGAAATGGTCGTTGCAGAACTGAATCCTCTTAACGACTCAACGTGTTCTTGCTACGATCAACGAATAAACATCTGCGACCAAGTAAACTCATAGGAGAAAAACAAAAGAAAAAGGGAAATAACGTCTTTTGAAGTCTCAGCTCTATACGTCACTTAGCAGCTACTTTTCCCAATAGTGCCTTTAAAACAAACATCGCTCAATTGAAAAGTAAATGGCTGGGAATGTAGGGTCACGATAAAAGGCCCCTTGATGCTCCTAGAAGCTTTAAGCTTAACGGAGGCGCCTTTCAACAGCAGACACTTTTGTTTAGACGTTTGTTGTACTTTACGCTCACTGTGAAGAAGAAAATACTCGGCTGCTTGTCGACACCATGGCTAAAGTAAAAAAATAGCGTTGAGAAACCGGCACCGTAGTCATATTTAATATGCCGCAGCAGCAGTATAGTTATGCCTTGGCCACGACATTATTTTTCAGCCCTTGTGTCGTCGACGTGATTACAGCAGCACAAGCTATGACATCACAGAAAGGATCAAAAACATTTCAACTATTAATACGAAACGCAACACGCAAGCTGCGATAGATGTTTTGCCAGGTTGCAAGTACGTCACAAATACGCCCCATGTGGCTGCCCCAAAGATTTGGAGGACGCTTGAGCCTCGCCTTTAAGAGTGGAACGCAATACCATTCAAGGATCCCTGCCAGCTTCTCAGGCTTCCCGGCAACCGCAGCTATGTAACCGTAATGTTTGCCGAGAAACGCTGGCGGCGAACGCAATGCACGAAGGCGGGATTCAAGGTTCTTTCTTTCTTCTCCTGCTTCGCCTCTGCGCGTCGCTGCCGCAGATACGTAAGGTCCCTGAATAAAAGGTAGCGACGTGCTTTTGTCTTGCCGCCGCCGATGCTGCGAGGAAGCAGGAGAGAAGGTATGCCTCTCCCATTTGGTTGAGCGCCGTCACCTGGTGTTTTTGGCGCCATTTTCTCTATGTTTTTCTTCCTTTCCGCGACTCGGCTCACTCACCACCTTGACAGTTGGCCGTCGAGTTTCCGCGGCTAGGCTTTCGCAAGGGATTTCGGATGTTTTGGCTAAGTTTCGTGGCTGCCCGCGTCATTTAAGAACTCAGTTTTTGTTTTGTTTTATGTTAGGGATTGCTTTTACGAGTGCTAGAGGTGCAAACGTGTACGAACGGAGATTTTTTTTCTTTGTTGACGGGGTACGGAGCTCAGGCATGGGTAAGCTTATGCACGGGTGCTATTCTCGGCACTCATTCAGATTTGTTTGTCTGATCGCGCTATCGTAAACTGGTGTATGAAGCTATGGAGTGCGTAGGCTGTGTTCTGTCATATATCGTTCTAGAAACTTAACACGTGTTATTGTTGTAGTACTGAGAGTGCGTAACTTTGTCAGTCCATGCTTTTGTTAGACACTGCAAATATATTTTGCGAGGACAAGCTGTTCACTACCAGCGCAAATGATTTTGACTACTGTGAGAAGGCTTCCTCCGCTTCGCCGTCTCGGCATAATAAAGCGCACGAGTTTGTTGGCTCATATTGAATTAACTGGAACTGCGCAAAGGGGAAAGTGCTCCCTGATAGAAACTATGTGTAACTTTCGTCCTTGCATACACTTTGTTCACAAATGAAGTACAGGTTCCACTGTGGTGTTTGCGCTTGAGAGCCAACAGCACCAGTTTGTCATAAAAGTGTGGGACCAGTTTCACTGCATAAAGAGCTGCCAGCTTCATGACAAAACGACGAGAATAGCTTAGATACTCCGCGTTAGACGCTCACCTTTCTACATGACGCTTGTGTTATTCAGGCGAATATGTCATGCGTATTGCGTTCAGTCATTACGGCACTAAGATGACAAAACTATGAAGGTGCACAGGCTGGACACACGGCAGTCGATTCGGCACACGCAAGTGCACACGTGCGTACTTTGAGCAGCACAAACGCAACCGTTTCTTACATGTTATCGTCCCGGTGGAATTGTGCCGTACTCAGTGTTCGTATCGTCTCTTGTCGAAATAAACTTTTTCTAAACACACAGTTGTTGAATCGGCACCTGCATAGTGCTGCACACACGCAAGCGCATTGCCTTTGGCGTGCACCGGCGAAACCTTCATCGTAGTCCTCTCACACCGGGCAAGTATCTTTAGAGAGCCAATAAAGAATCTGGTCAATGAAATATAAACAAAAAATAAAAGAAAGTACAATGCATGGCCTTGGACGACATAACACTGAAACAAAGCTCGGGCATGTATATAAAGCATTTATATAAACATCGTGCACATTACATATATAGTATTGGCTATACAAAGAATTCTGATTTTGTGCTATTACTGGACACTAAAAGGAATTTGTCCACCAAATTAGCCTCAAAAGCCTTCTTCTAACTGGAAGCAGGCAGCCAGCCCGAAGCCACAAAACAAGTGCGCAGTTACGCGCTGAAAAAGCACAAAGAAACATCTGCTTCAGACAGTTTCATAGCATTCCGTCATCGCGGCTAGCACAGCACACGATAATCAAGCCCGGTAAATATTCACGCGCAAACACCCATCAACAGTTTTTAATGTGTCACCTCGTGTAACTCTATGGGCCGCTTCTGAGCGAACGGCCCAACGGTGAGGGCGCACTACGAGAGAAAGAGCGAGCTACGAGAAGGCCAGGAGAAGGAGAGGCAGGGCAAAGAGGAATGTCGCTACCTTCAAGTTTTATTCAGGGACCTTAGCAGATGCGTAGTGTCCCCGTATATGCTCCCGCAGGGAGCAGAGTTCCGCATAGGTCCGCCGTTGTGCTCCAGCTCTGCAGTGAAGCAACTCCGCGAGCGCTCAGGAGACAAATGCAGCGCGGTGTTCCATTTGCTTTCTTTTCTGCTGGTCGTGAGGTACATGCACCAACTGTTCGCGAGTGGTGAACGAGATGACAGTTTTTAATGCAGGCTACTCTCGAACGATTGGCGCAGCCGGAGGGGTGCCAACCTCCCGAAATCTTTAGTTTGTATGTACACATACATATACAAACACACGCCACGAACGTACATATAGGAACCCACGCGCTCCCTCGATATAAAATCGTGACTGCGCCCGTGACTCGAACAGCTCAAAAATTCGCGTGTAAACGCGTGTCACCTGCAACAGAAAGCGGTGCAATGTTTTTCAGCATGCATATGAAGTTTTCTCGCGGAGGCCGGAAGGCAAGAAATATTTTAACGGGTGTTTAAAGAAAACTTCGCGCATGTGTGGTGGTCAATTATGTGAGCACATTTTGCCTGCCAAAACCAGACGAATAATGATCGTGGCCAAGAGAACTATCGCGCCTGCAGTTATGTCAGTGACCGTTAACCGCGACCGTCATTCGTCACTAACCGTCATTCACAGCTGCTGCACGTTTTCGATATATGCGGTACAGACACGTATATTTAAACGTATTTCAAATGTTCACCTGCGCACATTTTATGCAGAGCTTATTTTTATGATTTATACCGCAAACTTAACAGCTGCTTCGTAGCAGCAAATTTGTGAGTAGAAAAATATTCAAAATGCACGAGCTTCTAGATCAAATTTATTTCTTACAAGGGAATGGATGAGCAATGGCTGCTGGCAACAGGGGATGAGTGCTGGTTCTTGGAGCCTTGGGGGCAGAATTCAAAGCCACTGGAAAGGTAACAAGTTATTAAGAGTAACAACAAATTATTTTTATTGCACTATAATCACATAAGATGGCAAACTTGCAGAGTAATTATTCACACATTGCAGACTGTTGTATGACAACACATTTTTCTTTATCTCTTCATACTACTCAGGTTAATTTGCTATAATATAGTACCTATTAAACGTACAAAAATAATTTCACATTCCTCACGTCGACTAAGGCTGATCGAACAAGCAACATATTGCGGGCGGTAAATGCTGAAGCTTTCACAGCTGTCTCATCAGCGGGAGCGCACGATGTTTTCGCATACTACAAAATAATAAACGCGAGTACATTGATCGACCTTACATGAAAAATGAGAACGCCGACAAAAAAGAAACAGCAGAGAAAAGCCAGGATGCAACGCGCAAATCGTATCGGCAAGTATTTACTCTGTTTTGAACATACTATTATGGAGCCGCATAGTCAGAACAATTGTACAAGCTACACAGCGAATTGGGTTAGTTGGTAAGCTAACATTGTTGGCGTATATGTGCAGCGCGACACAGACGTGTCGTCCATTGTTTGTCCCGCGTCTGTGTCGCGCTGCACGTATACTCCAAAAATTGCACTAGTGAACAACCTCTCATGTCAGACGTACGCATTTCAGCGTGTACAGGAGTGTCGCTCGAGATAAATGCTGCTTTAGTGTAAACAAGCCGAACTCAGCTCTGTAAACAAGGCGAACGCATCTCGCTTATCCTCGTCCCTTTCGGAGCTGGCCGGTCTCGTCCGTCCGCACGGCGCCGCGTAATAAGCTTTGCCACCTTACGAGCGATTTGTGCAGTTTGGTGCGCTCCACCCCGTCATACTGGAATACAAGTTTCAAAATGATGTGTTTCTTACCACTTCACCAAAGTTATTAATTTAATATCGTCCAACACCGTACCTGCAACCAGGAGCCGATCGGTGCGACGCAAGCTTGATGGTCCGCTGATTGCAATTTCGATAGCACTGACAGAAACGAGCCGGCGCCGTGCCCGTGAAGTTGGCTTCGCAGCGGCGCAGTTGATCATTTGACGTCATTTTTGCACCACGGGATAGCGCTCGGCGAATAGCGGTGCGAGCGGCGCCGGAAAAGGTATGCGCAACTCTGCTCCCTGCGGGAGCATATGCGGGAGCATATACAGGAACACTAGAGATGCGTGGATGAAAGCGCCATCTGGATGGTGTTGTTGGAAGGAACCAAGCGGGGCGCACCACTCAATGAGTAGTAGAAATGCTGAAAAATAAGGGCTCGAGTTTGAGTTTCCGCATAACAGAATCATGTTTTCTCGTACGTTCAAATTAAAAGCCGACACTATCGTGTCTGTAGGTTGTGTGTAAGTCGTACTTTACGATTTTGCTTACGCATTTTACTATGAATACTTCAATCAGTCCAGTAACGGCTTAGCGCTACGCGGAGGGCCTGCGTGGTTCGGTATGCGTGATTCGAAGTTATTTTTAGCTCACAAGACTTCCAACGAAAGACGCCGAGGCCGGATTTTCAGCGGCAAGCGGCCGGTAACGCTTTCACGTTAAATGTTAAGAACTCCACGCGAGACGTTTTGAGTGTGGCTTGTCTACCTTGGTGCAACGTGACCCGGTGCCGGAGCGTTCGTATTAGGGGGAAGTGTTAGCTCTGATCTCCATATTCAGATACATGCAGAAATGACTTCGTAAAGCGGTAGCTGGATGAAATTTAATGAAGCTTATCGTGCTTCATGCTTATAATGACCACATAAACCCAACAGACAATGAAGCCAACGAAAGCATAGAGGAAATTAGCTGTTGTTGAAATTTAAACGGTGAACAATAATAAAGGAAAGGGAAATGAAAGTGGACGAAAAGATAACTTGTCACCGGTGGGAGACGAACCCCGGTTTCCATGCCAGACAAGAGAGAGAGAAATGTGAATGAAAGACAGGGAGGTTAACCAGAGATTATCTCCGGTTGGCTACCCTGTACTCGGGGAGGGGCAAAGGGATGCGATAGGTGAGAGAGAGAGAAAATAAAAAAAGGCCACAACAACGCACACACGTACACACGAACTGTTTCTGTGGGCACTGTTACGCAGTCCGCGAAGGCATTCCTAGTGTTACGCAGTGTCACCGTCCCATCCTACGTCACACAGTGTGCAATCACAATTTGTCAGAAAGTGCCGTGTCCTTTAAGTACCGCAGCAGCACCTTCAAAGCGGATCGGGCTGATGTTCGCGTAGGCCACCTTTCCAAGGATGTTGTTCTCCGTTATTGGGCGCTTGTCCAGTTTGTCTAGGGTGGCTGAGAGGGCTGCTCTTTGTGGGTTGAAACGAGGGCGCTCACAAAGATGGTGCGCGATTGTTTCATTGCACCCGCAGAAGTTACAAAGTGGGCTGTTGGCTATTCCGATAAGAAAGGAGCCCGCATTTGAGAATGCGACTCCAAGTCATAAACGAACTAGAAGGGCGCAATTACGTCGTGGGAGGTAGGGCGGAATATGGAGCTGTAAATTACGGTCCAGGGTATGAAGGCGTGCACTTGTGAACTCGGATGAATTCCTTTGTTATTTTTTGTCTCGCTAACATTAACCAGACGAAAAATAACACGATTTCTCCCTGACTTGCTTCTTTAAAACAGCACCCGATTGTTACCTTCCTTCCCATATTTGTATTTTCGTATATTCATATGCTTTGTATATTGTTCTATATCTTCAAATATATATATAATACCCGCAAATGAAAGACTATTTAATGTACAGCCCATTCCGAGTGATACCTGTAATGTCCCAAGTTTGCCAGAAACGACCAGAAACGACCAGAAACGACCAGAAACGACCAGAAACCTACAGACCGCAATGAAGGGGGAAGATCCAAAGAATGTTGTGGCATTAAAAGAGGGAATAATAATAGAATATGTTCCTGGGCTAGTTCGCTCACTCTTACGTGGTATATTAAGGGTGAACTTAAGACTTGACAGCGTCTGTCCATTGTCTGTCTCACTGTCCCGCCTAAAGTTTCCGCTTATTATTCCACGCCAGGAATCATAACAGTTGAGGAGCGATGGCCAAAGACCGTAGGACGGAGTGCCTTCTATTAAATGCAAGGAATTTCATTACAGTTGCTGGAGCCGTTGTCTAGCGAGAATTTGTCCACGTATATCTGAACAGAGAAATCGAAGTTGGCCCTCTAGCTCTAGCTTCGTCTTAAGCGTCGTGGCAACGGCGCCAGGTTTAAGAAAAAAACGTTATCTATTTCGCGTACCGCGCGATGGAGGACATGGTTTATGTTGTAAACACTGTTTACACATATCGAGCCTATCAAAGTATGTTCATAAAGTTGCACTGAATTCAGCAGCGCAGGAAATATGTTATAATAATAATAATAATAATAATAATAATAATAATAATAATAATAATAATAATAATAAGCAAAAAGTTTATTTGACCATCACGTCATCATGATGGAAATGTGCCGGAAGTACGTTATTTGGCGCATAAATACATTCCAAACACGTGGGATATGAGTTCCAGAGTAAAAATATGTTATAAAGACAATGTGTGTTGCGAAGACGTTCGAAACTACAGTCCATGATGAAAATACGTCTGAAACGTGATCCACGATGAAAATAGGCCAGAAATGCGTTTTCTGATACAAATACGTTTTTGTTGCGTTATGTGATGTACACAAGTTCATAGTGGAAATATGTTGGAAACGCGTCATACGATGTTGCCTCCTTGCAATCTTTTCGGGAAGCAATTTGGGCCCTGTCTGAGCACATCTGGCGTCTCACACGGAAAGGTCGCTGCATCGACGGCGGCACCCGTACTATACGGTACTTCAAGCTGGTCGATGTAGGACTTGGTGGGTGCTTTCTCCCGAAGCAGGCGCGTTTCGTTGCAAACTCCCAGTGGAGGGCAAGGCAAACAGTCTGCGGCATTATTCACTGCTCTCGTTGCACTCGACTCCGTGTTGTCTGGTCCCACTTCCCTTTTCTCTACATCAGAGGAGGCAGAGCAGGATTCGATCTGTTCAGATGGTTCAAACAATGGTGCTTACTTCAAATATCAAAGAGGAATGTCCACTTCTTCCTCGTCTCGGCATTCCTCGAGTACAATCCCGAACCAGCTCTTTTGGAGAACAGCATTATGCCTGCGCGCTCACTCGATGGTGTAATTGGAATGCCGCGCTGCTCTTTAAAGACAAATCATTAGTGATGAACAAGCGCAACCACCCTCGAAGAACATGGTTTACTCGGCGGATGGTGAGGCCTGTGCTGTGATAGCGGTCTGGAATTTAAAAAAAAGAAAGAAGATGCCGTTATTTCGTCTTTTATATAATGACGTAATAGGTGTGTGAGTCATGCTTCTGGAGAGTGGGTTGTATGTATCGTTCACTCTAGAAGGAACACTCCAATGAAAACAGAGGAAATATTTTTAATAACTGGTAACTGATGACACACTTCAATATTTCATGAAAGGTAAAATTGTCATCCGCATATGGTGCTGCTCTTGGATGAATGACAATTTTTACCTTTCATGAAGCTACTTCCACTATGCGGATTTCTGTAGTACTAATTTTCCATCTGCATTAATTATTGAACTTCAACGGAGAAAATTATTGACGCGAACTCGCTGAGCCAATAATCATCCAAGAACAGCTATCCCCATACGGTTAGGCTCTACACTAGCCGCAATTCGTGGCGGAATACAATCTCGCCGTTCCCTTTAGAAGTGGCCCATGCTGTACGCAGAAAATTCCTGCAGTGCATGCAGTATTACGAGCTCTTCATGACAGCTGTTTTACGCTCATCCAAACTTTTCGCTCAAGAACTAGGGGCTTCGTGGGCGTCTCAGTGCAAAACATTGATACTAAGCTTGCAGTGAATCTCAGCAATCGCCGGACCGCAGAGAGCAACCATAATAAGAAAGATAATGGTTTATCTGGTTTTGTGCTGCAGTTTCTCTTGGAACCCAGCTTCTGGTTTACGCTAAGTCTGTCTCGACTTCAACTTCATTGCGCACTCGCTTTCCAATTTAACCAGACAAGAGGTGACCGAGTTAAAGTTGCTGCAATCCAATTAGCCAGAGGTGCTATTAGACTAGAATATTTTATCATGCCTAATCAGAAAGACGATACTCCGCTTTTCTTACTCCTACTTACACGATGCAACGTAACATCAGCGGGATTGGATTTACAGCTTACTAGAAACAATCTTGAAAAAGAAAACATTAAGAGCGCACGGTCCTCACTCGTAACGCACATGACATGTATTTGTCAATTAGGAGCTGTGCCATTACAATTAATCTGATTTGTATGCAACGTACAACCAAGCGGAACACCTATAGATAAGTGGTCACGCCTGCAACACGCGTCAGCGCAGCTCTGTGCTGTTTCAATACTGGAGCAGTTAATGAAGGTCCTACGATGTCCTTGATCAATCTGCAATCTAACCCGCAATAGTCAGCAACCGACGCCTGCTTAGTTCCAACTTGTGTCAGCGTTTCATTATGAGTTTTTCTTTCTATCGATGTTTTCTTTCTTTTATTTATTATTTCTTTCTTTTCTCTTTTTTTCCTGAAGAGGCAACAAATGCAAAAAGATCCTTTTGTAGCTTTCGCTACCTTGTGGAGGAGCTGCCTTCATAAAAGTGTAGTCCTGATTCGCTGTAGCGCGTATTCCGTTCACATCACATGTAGTCAGCTTTGATGACAAACGGAAGAGTCGAAAATCACACAGAGTATGGTTTGTGACTTCATCTAATGTTCTAGCACACACACACAAAAAAAAAAACAAGGAAGAAGGAGAGTGAGTGAGTGAGTGAAAAACTTTATCAGCTCTAGATTCGCTGGTCTTCTGCGGTCTTCAGATGGAATCGTCCATCTTTTAGCACAACGGTCGGTTGCCCTTAGTCCAGGGCTCCGCTGGATGCTGCTGCCAGTTGTGCTCGCCGAATCAGACCTTCTTGGTCGACCTGGCGATCGCTGGAGAGCACTCCCTCCCATTGCTCCGCACTCGGGTTTGGTATAACGGGTACCACGTCTATCTTCTGGCATGCCCACGTTATGTGATACAGCGTGGGTGTTTCGTGGCACCAGGGGCATTTGTCATTGTATAGTGTGGGATAAATTTTGCTGAGTACGTGTAGGTTAGGGTACGAGCCCGTTTGTAGCTGCCTCCACGCGACAGAGTCCTCTCTGCTAAGGGAGTTGTGCGGTGGTGGATACCGCTTTCTGCAGCCCTTGTAGTAATTGATTATTACCGAATAGTCTTGGGGTACAGGTTCGGTCTCCTCGAGGTCGCCTACGTTGGATGCTCGGTAATAAGTATACCCTCGAGCTATCCTGTCCGCCTCTTGGTTCCCTGCCACTCCCGTGTGTCCCGGCGTCCATACTATCGTATGCCTAATTGGTTCTTCTTTTGTTTGTCGTTCTGTTATGTGGTCTCCGGAGCGGAGTATGCGGAGTGCTCCGTGCCCTATTCTGGAGAAAGAACTCATGCGTATGAACAAGGCATTATATGCAGCAGGTGGAGCCTGTACCTGAACGAGTTTTCTGATCGACAGATCTACCAATTACTATAAGCGCACCGTATACTCGAGTTGTGAAATGAGCAAAATTAACGTCGAACTTCATTTCTTAAAGAAAATGAGCATAGCTATATTAGTAGTGATCTCCCAAAACTGCTAATTTCCCTGCAATTTGTGGTTGCATATCGTAGCGATTCTTTTCAGTTCTAATTTTTCTTGTCTTTAATCAAGGATTCTCATTAGATCCCACCCCCGCTATTGCGCTCATCGGTTACTCGGTGGGACGTATGATAGGAATCAAACATAAAAGACACAAACTATTCGTATAAAAAGAAAATATAGGTCTTTCGCAAGAACAACCGGGCTATCGCGATACGGAAAAATGGCACATTTTCAAGAGCGCTAAGCCAGGATCACTACACGAGTCACCAGTCTTACAGATGTTCCAATGTGATAAATGTTTCTGCGCCCCGTGGGGTGGCTGTTTCGTTAGTTGCTTTGCGAAATTATGCAATACATGAGATAGAGCAATGTAGAAATTACCTTCTAGTGTAGCACTGTTGCCAGTAGATATGTGGCGTCCTTCTTGGCTCCTCCATATTGTAAATCCATTCCGTTCTGTACCACAGATGTCGTGTAGGTACAACATACGGAATAGAATTATATAGATACCTAAGGTTACACTGAGTACCACGACGGCATTTAGGTTTTTCCATACGGGCCATGAAGGGATAAAACTGTTACCGTAGCGCTCTTAATTCGAGTTCACGAGATACAGCAAGCATCTTCTGAGATAAACTTAAGTTAAAAGCGATGAATTCTTATATGCTTCCGAGAAAAACGTACTCCCCATCCCGGCTCTGCGAAAGTGGTGGTTTCCAGCGAAGCTTTTGGAAACCACCGTTACAACTGCTGAGGGGGTTATATAATGCTTTATTTCTTTAGAGTAACGGTAGTGTAGTAGCACCAACGAGGTCAACGCACCGAAAGAAAAGACAGAGAATAGGAGTAATGGTAATTTTGGCAGAGCACGGCCGCTGGTGCTACTTCCATTTCTTTTCCCTTTGCCGCTACTCGTATTCATGCTGCTCCTCGGGAGTCCTAACTATGCAATGCCTACCCATAGCGGTACTGCAATAACAATGAAATAATTCACTCGGTTGGTTCCTTTACATATGACAGGCTGGAGACGTCACCCCCCCCCCCCCCCCCGCGTCACAAGCTGCCGTCGCCGCGGTAGTTTGGGCAACAGCTATCTTTACCGGGAAACGTATGCGGGGAGCGCTACGTGCTTCGCGTTATTGTCAGGAGCGCTTTATCATCAATGATGTGGTTTGGATGCGTGTTTTGTGCCTGTTCTTTATGGAGCGAATGCTGTGCTCTATGTTGTATGCGTGATAGCAAAGAATATATGCGCTGTTAGCTTCAACTGCTGAAGGTATCTTTCCCTGAGGACGCGCCTCAAGTATCCCGACTAACCAGTGGCTAAGAGCGTCACAGTGAAATCAACGCAGTGCACCTTCATGGGTGGAAAGCGTGAGTTGGGGTCAAGGACGCCGGCAAGCAAGCCATGGGTGCGCTTTGCTCCGCACACAGCGCGGCCACCCGTGGCGGCGTCGAGCGGCCGTTGCCCGTACACGTGCCGGCTCGTCGGTGCTCCTCGTTGCCACGGGGAAAATGCTTTGAGCAGTGTGAAAGGAGCGGATTAGCGCAGTGATTAAGAATGCCTTAGAGGGGACAAATGCGCCGTGCTTAATCCCGCATGGCTTTATATTGATTAGGCAGACATAGGAGGACGTCGCGACGCGTCTGCTAATCTCTTTTAGGACTAAAATAGCGCAAACTGACATTGTATATAGCAGCCCAGTAGCCGAACTCTGAAGTTCCAGTAATCCCTTTGCTCGTATGCTTTGGCACGTGATCCTCCCACGACGCGTTGCATGCCCGCGGATGATTTCTCAAGAGAGACGGGAAATTGAGCTGTGCTCTTTCTTTTTCTTTTTTTTTTTTTTTTTTGGTATGCACTCCTTGACGACCTTTTCCATCCTCTGACCCCGCGTGCGGAATCGTAGCACTAGCAAGCATGGTGTCGCATTCCGGGTTTAACGTTCGAGAACGTATCAATAGACCTGATGCCGTCCAAAAAAATATGAGTAGTGGTGTCCGCAGTGGAGTTGTGTTTTCTTTGTCTGCTATCGGATACGCTATTGATCGAGCATGCGTGCCCCGAAGTGATGAAAAGAGGTCATTAACTTTTCCCTATGTTGTTTTTGTATGCCACCATTGCCTTTTTCTTCGCCGCTGTTTCTTTCCTTTCTATTATGCATCGGAGCAAAAGAGTTTGCTATCTCCTGAGGTACCAAAACTTGTGTTACACACGCCTAATAAAGAAGAAATCACTGACTAGCAGCAATGATCGTGAAGAATCATGGAAACCAGGAGACTCAATTTTTATCAACGGTCGTACAAACTAAAGAAAATAACACCTCGAGAGTGGATTGGATGTCGAAACACCCTTTTGCACCCTTACTATAACTTTATATATTGCAAGTGGGCCTAGTCGTTCGCATCCTTAGTGCACACCCTTAGGGCACCCTTTCATTGACTTTAGGGTATAAGAATGGTGTTTTGTGCGAAACATACTTTTTACAGAATTTAAGCTCGGGTATTTCAACATTTCAAGAAAGTGAAAAGCCTGATGGATTTATTTCCAAGCTGTTTGTGCCAGCTCATTGTTCGAACACATCGTATGGTCGCCGCAAGCTATACATGTCATCCCGCTACCTTATGGTCATGGTGTACCCGGCGGTGAAGCGTAGAGACAGCTGTTTCTTTTATTTTCCATCCACGCGTTCACTTTTTACCACTTGCTTCGTTTAACTTCTTTAAGTTCGGTGTCCCTTATAGATCAGCTGCCAATAGTAAGCCAATCATAGTTCTTAAGGCGCATGCTTTTCTTTTCTGGCGTAGCATCGGCGCCAGCACAGTATTGGGCGCCATAAATCTTCCACTTTTTTCATACAGTACCAGTTTGAATAAACGTACACACGTACATGCGGAACAATTGACTACCAGTAAAAACATATCATTTATTGCGGAGATGGCGCGCCCCGCTCTAAATATGGGAAGACAAAATTATGTTATCCTCCTCTCTCCTTGCTGCTTTCCTTACTGCTAGCTTCGCTTGAACTGCTTCACCTTGGCGCTGATTTATAGACAAACTCAAGAACGCGGCGTGAGCCAATAATAGTTGCTAGAGGTGCCAACGCACTCATTAGGCGCCGTATTAACGCGGCAGCGTTAAGGGCTCCTTGTTACAGCAGAAAATTCGGCGTCGGCGTCACGCGCCGGCGTCCGGCGTACAGCCTCGGACGACTTTCGGCAAATATATTTTCAAACCACCCACACCCAGGCCCTCCATGTGGCGCAGGAAGTTACTGAAATAATTGAATTTCTCAAGCTAAAATAAGCAAAAAATTTTAAAGTATGACTTACACACAACCTACAGAATGAGAGCATCGGATTTAATTTGACTATACGAGAAAACATAATTCTGTTAGGTGAAAACTCCAAGAAACCCCTTTTCCACCGCGTCTACCATTTATAGACCGGCCACGATGTCCGCCGATTGCGCCCGCCGGCACGCGAGTGTGTTGGAGGCCACGGAGCGGCGGGGGGGGGGGGGGGTTCTTAGAATACCTCCAGATGGCGCTCCCCTCCGCCGCAGAATTTGAAGCAAGCGAACAACGGGGCAAGGCCACGACATACTGTGGTTTTGTGTCGACACTGGAACAAATAATACATCGGCACATGATACGCAGCACCAAATCGCGCCACCGAAGAAAATCATGGTGGGACAAAGGAGTAGCGGAGGCATGGTAAGCGAGGAGACAGGCAAACATGGAACTTCGGCGTGCGCTCAGAATAGAAAACTCAGAGGCTTGTGCAGCCACGTGGAAACGCAACCTAGAGCTCAAGCATAGAGCGCAAGCATTAGTGCAGATGAAACTTGCAGAGGCGAACATGCAACAGCTCCAAAACTTACGAGCAGAAGGGGGATCTACGGCCCAGAACTTCTGGCTCTACGTGCGTTCACTGGACAGAGGTGATCAGTCCTTTCTGCAGTTAAAGGATTGTGCAACGGGCCGTGTCGTCACTGATGTCAAAGAAAGGGTGACTTAGCACCTAGAGGCGATCTACGGACCCTCGGACCAAATGACTAACACATCGATTCCCCCAGCATCAGGGCCACTTACCCATCAGAACAACCTGTGCGGACCAAAATGGGAGTTCAATCGTATCACGATGGACCGGGCGATTTCTTGTATCCAACCTCAGTCAGCATCGGACCCCGATCAGTTTCCCGCGCAACTGCTGAAGAATCTTGTCCCAGACTCGAGGGAACAGCTGGGTAGTTTGTTCACAGAGATTATTGAAGTAGCGCAGATACCCTAGGACTGGCGACACGGTAGGGTATCCTTGATACCCAAACGTGGAGGAAGGAAGGGTAACTTAAACGACTACCGAGTCATAAAAGTGACTAGTGTGTTTTACTGGGCCTTTGCGCAAGGGCTAAAGGAATGGATTGGCGGATGGGCAGAGAATGAGCGTCCTCTCACGCAGAGAGAGAGAGAGAGAGAGAGAGAGAAAATAAGGCAGAGAAATGCAGGGAGGTTAACCAGACGTAGTTCCGGTTGGCTACCCTGCACAGGGGGAAGGGTTAAGAGAGAGAGAAAATACTGCAGAGAAAGGCAGGGAGGTTAACCAGAGGTAGTTCCGGTTGGTTACCCTGCGCAGGGGGAAGGGTTAAGAGGGATAAAAAGAGAAACAGAGTGGAAGGGGAAGATAAAAATAAAGGGAGACAAGCACGAACAAAGCGCGTACACTACAGAACGGTAGGGGGCGGCATTCTTAGTCTGTCGCGAAGCCCCGTAGACCGCAAGAACGTTAATAGCGCGAGTAAGGCCTTCAACGCGGATGTTCTTTCGGAGCATTGGCCTAAAGCTTTTAGTTCTGAAAGTGGACGATTGTCCAGCTGGTCCAGTACCCTGCACATCACTTGTCTCTCAGCACTGTATCGCGGGCAGATACAGATAATGTGTGCGAGCGTCTCGTCGATGTTACATGTGTCGCACGTGGGGCTGTTGGCCATTCCTATGAGGAAAGCATAGGCGTTTGTAAAGGCAACGCCTAGCCACAGACGGTAAAGCATGGTCTGTTCACGTCGTGGTAATCCAGGCGGGAGGTGCATCCGTATGTCCGGAGACATCGAACGCAACCGACACATGGTGAAAACATTTGAGTCCCACAAGGGCAAAGTACCCTCACGGGACATCAATCGCAGCTCAGCCGCAGCGTCTGTTCGCGAAAGCGGAATGAAGACTCGTTGACCACTTTCATGTGCAGATCGGGCGGCTTCGTCGGCTTGGTCATTCCCGCTGATGTTACAATGTCATGGAAGCCACTGAAAGATTATGTTGTGTCCCTTATCATAGCTTTGATGATATATGTGCCGAATTTCTGAGGCCAGTTGTTCATTGGGTTAAGGGGGACAAAAAGAGAAACAGAGCGGAAGGGGGAGAATGAAAGAAAGAGAGTCAAGCCCGAACAAAGCTTGTACACTACAAAGCGGTAGGGATGAAAAATGGCTTCCGGCGAGATAGGCGCATAGAGGACAATATCTTTGTCGTTGCTCAGTGCGCAGAGATAACGCGAAAGAAAGACCGCTTTCTAATCTACTGTGCGCTGGACGTCGAAAAAGCGTAGGATAGCGTACCCCACTCCACCCTATTCGCACGATTAGCGGCCTTGGGCTTGCCAGTGGCTCTGCTGTCAACCGTACAGCGATTGTACCTGGGGAATAGCGGTCGCGGCGAAATTTGGCCCCGTGGAAACGAAATGCGTTAAACTGTGTAGAGCTCTGCATCAGGGATGTCCTTTGTCACCAATTCTATATCTGTTTTACGTGTCAGGTGTAAACAAATCACCTTTACAATCAGCTCGGGGCTTCGACCTGAAGTACAGCACAACAGGAATTCAGGAAAACAGACGCATCCCAGCCTTGGCACATGCAGATGACCTCATATTGATGGCGGAGGATCCACACGATTTGCAAGCACTTCTTAACATCTGTGCTAGCGAAATGTCAAGGTTGGGCCTCCACTTCAATGTGCGCAATACCACAATTATCCAGGCGGCGGGTGATGGAGCATGGCGTGACCCTGCGATTAGGCGTAGAAGTATTGCGCATGGACTCATCCCTCCAATACCTAGTCATAGACTCTTGCTCGGATATCGAAATGTATAGAGTACACGAAGAGAAGAGAGCTCAAACCGGCCTTCGATCACAGAACATAATACGACGCAGATGCCTGTGGGGCTGCAACTGCTATGTAACGGTCAGGGACCTGTGGAAAATTGTCCATGTCCCTGCATTAACCTTTGCGAATGCAGTTGTAAGTATGTCAGCGAAATATCGGGATCAATTAGAACGCCAACAACGGTAAGTAGGCCGCATTGCTCTGGGTTGCCATGGAGCTGTCGCCAATGAAGCAGTGCAGGGGTGGTCAAGCTTTGAAGCACGAGAAGCGGCCAGCAAAGTGTCATGTCATGCCGTAATCGCCTACAACGTGTGACCGGAGACAGATGGGCAAGGTGCGTGTTTGAATACCTGTCAGTAACATGCTTCCGCACTAAGTGGGTCAGGCGTGTGCACTTCCCAGAGCGGAAGTACGGCCTCCTGCGGAGCCCAATTCAGGCGGATTCTGCCAGGGAATATGTAGAAGAGGTGCGCCGCATAGTGCATGAGGCAGAAAACGACATGGGACGACAGGCGCTCACCCATAATGCCACTCTGGTGATCTACCGCAACAACAAGAACTCAATTGGGCCTATCCAACTCTAGGACAACAGCGTCGGGAGTTCGCTGCTTTTCGAGGCGAGAGCTGGAGCTATAGCACACTGGTACGACAAAAAGCATTCGACGAAGGGGTGCGTAATGTGTCGTGCCGGGCGTGCGGGAACGCTGAGGAAACAATTGAACACATAGTGCTACAATGTGATCACGTCGGCACGAACCGTCCTGGTTCTTCCTTGCTGGAGGCTTTCGGCTTTGATGAGGCCTCAGGACAGGTAAAGTCAACGACAATCACAGGGACAAAGCGACGCCTCGAGCACTGGAAAGTGGCGACAACAAGACGCCAAGAAACAGCCACCAGTCAGCCGACGCCACAGGCGGTGGATTCTTTACTACTGTGACAGTGGTCCATCTCTCTCTCTTTTGCCCCAACCCCCTGCTATTCTATGTTCCTTTTGCCCTCTTTTTGTGCCCTTCTTTTTTGCTGTTTCCCCCTGTTTTTTCTTCATTCTGTTTATTGCTAGGGTGTAACTTGTTCGTCTGCCCGATACAAAGGGAAAAGCATTATGTCGTCGTCGTCGTCGTCATCGTCGTCATCGTCGTCATCGTCGTCATCGTCGTCGTCATCATCATCATCATCATCATCATCATCATCATCATCATCATCGTCGTCGTCGCCGTCGTCGTCGTCGTCATCCTCATCCCGGCCCACGCGAGAGGCCGATTTTCTACGAGAAAGTCCTTCGTGCATAGCGTTCGCCGCCAGCGTTTCCCTGGAAACATTGCGGTTACATACGCTCCAGTTGCCGGGAAGCGCGAGAACGGTCAGGGATCTGTGAATGCTATCGCGTTTCACCCTCAAAGGCGAAGCTTAAGCGTCCTCCAAATTTTTATCATCCGCGGTAGCGTTGGTAGAGCGGCCGAGAGGTCGTGAGACCACCCCACCACTTGAAAGGAAATGTCACGGTCATTGCAAATATATCTCACTGAAGTCCAACAGTAAATAGACAGGAGAATTTGTAACTGACATTCTGGAAGTCCGCCGTTCTAATTTCGGTGAAGTACTGCATGGCTCTACCTTTTCTTCTCTTTTATTTTTTTCATAAACGTCTCGGAAGCACTTCTAGATTACTTCGGCGGACACCTGACACACTATAGTAGGCATATAATCAAAGATGTCGCTGTAAAGATAAAACGTAGTGTGCATTTCGGAAAAACATTTTATGAAAGAAAGTGTGCAATTCTAAAAATTCGCCGACTCATTGGTATATTACTTGTCTCACTATGTGTGCAATGGGATAAGTTATAAGCACAAGAAAACACCTTTAATAGTGCAATTTTTCTTAATTTGTATATGAATTAAGCAAACCGAGCAATGTTACCAAAGAAAGTTTAGGAAACATTGACTGTTCTTTTTATTAAAGTCAAAAGTATTTATGAATAAAGATTTGCTAGGAAACGGCTTTGGCATTGAGAGTTGACGCCATGCTCATTGATGAAATGCTTTGCGGCACCCACGCTGCACTTGAAGCTCTGATCTAAAAACTAGTGGGAATCCAGGCGCATAAGCAGTAGCTAAACTTATAGCGTACACCCTGTCTTACGACAGATGTTCTCTGGGTTGACCGATGTTAACTCGTCATTTCAAATAGTCCTATATCGTTAGAGTAGTTTCTACATTGCTAGGTATCCGGCCCTTACAAGCTATGTCATTTCCACATACCATGTGTCCCACATAATTTGTGCCAAAAGTTAAAGATATGCAAGTACCAAGTAGCTTGCCAACCAAAGTAACGTTGTATGCCATTGCTTCGAGCAAGGCATATTTTTATTTGTACTTCGCCGTATTACAAAATGCCTTATGATTATTCAATCAACTTCTCAAAAGTTGATTATTTATTAATGAAATGCTACAGAGAATGCTAAAATGCTACATAGTTTTTTTTTCCAAGCCTGAGAAACGCGAGGAAGTGTCGCGTAACTAGTCGCACGGCCTTTTACGCGCGGATTGCGCGGATTGGGCGCGGAGTGATGGGCTGCGGATTCATTTCGGCCAGCAAGTGTTCATGGCTTAACTGACGCCCAAAGCAAGAAAAGTTGAGCTTGTAGTGGCATCGCCATCAGCCGCTCTGCCGATGAAGAGTATGACGGCCACGCGAACGGCCATCGCAAGTGGTCGCTCGCCCAACGCCTGGGCTGGCCTCAGCCATTGTCGCTCCGCGTATCATCGTACCAGCTCTCATTAATAATTATGTGGCCGCAGTCGCCTTCAGGACAAGCTCTAAATTTGTGGCGAACCGGACGTGAAGCATCGATGTGTATCATTCATCGCTTCATATCAAGCACTTTGTGGTAGATGGGTATACGGATACAGGTTTCTGACTCGCCTTGTCTTGGTCGTCTTCATAAAAAAGTCAGTGGGCAGTTTCGTCGAAAGGGCTAAGCTTCGAAAGCGATTGCAAGGTTTAGCCTTTGTGTTCTAGCAATACGCGGAAGGGAGATGTCGGCGGCGATGCAGCGCGCGAACGAAATGCTGCTGCGTAGCATTAATTTTAAGGGCTGTATATATTTCCGACGTCTCGTTGGCGAGGTCAACAGCTTCTATAGTTCGACCGATGGTTCGACGCACTGGCGCAGCACTGGGACTCCGGAATAATTTGAACCACGTGGTGTTCATTAATGTGCAGCTAAATCTCGTGAACATTCGCTTACTAGCTAAATCAAAAAACAGTGTGTCACGCGCGCGCGCCGGCAAGCATGTACACATCTCACTCAATGACCTCGGACGCTCGCTGTCAGAAGGTTAGCGTGGTGAAGAGCGGCAGCAGCGGCGCGCGAATACTCCATCGTGCTGCCTCTCGCTTCAGTGTCAACTAGGCGTGCCAGTACACAGGGCACACGACGCCATCCGCTATATCGGGTCAGCTAATCTTCAAATCCACCTCAGATTACCTACAAGACGGGACGCGCGCGGCCTTCCAGCCGCGCCGTGCGCAGTTCGGGCCGGACTACCAGCGGAGACGCACGCTACCTTTGACCCCCCCCCCCCCCCTCCCGCCCTCTTCCTATAGCGCGCACATATCTCCCCATTATTCGCATCAAGGTACACCTCCTTGGCACATGGAGGCATCTTTGCGCCTCCAACCCATGGCACATACCAGTTCGGGTTCTACTTTTGGTGTCCCCGTTGCCCCTTCGCCGTTCAGGAGGCGCTACCAAAGTATATATACGAAATAATGTCACGTTGTTTACACTTAGTACTTGCGCAAATTCTCACTTCCCTTCGCCGCAATACGCTGCGCAGGCTTTAGTGAACAACAAAATTGTACTCCAGTGAAGCCAATGTGGGACGCATATATACAGATCCTTTTTAATATGCTTCACACAACATCGAGTTCCGTAGTCTGAGCGATCTGAAAAATTATATATCTTTTGTCTTTGTTTGTTTGTTTGTTTGTTTGTTTGTTTATTTATTTGTGTAATTCCGGCTTTACCGGAATGCGGCCAACGTGCATGGAAATTGAACCTGCTACCATTTACTCAGCACAAGAACGCCATAGCGACTGAGGCGCCATGGTGGGTCATCCAAGAAATTAAAGGGAGAGTGGAAGGGGGATGTGAGCACAAAAAAGAAAACCTCTAATAGAACGAGTCCAGCGGCGATGCGGTCTCAAGTTCTTCCGTTCATCGATTGCTTCACATTTTCAAATGTCTGAAAATTTCTTTGCCATAAAGGTGAAATAATGGGCCGTCCCGACCCCAGCAATTCCAAACTGACTGAAAATAAATAAATAAATAAATAAATAAATAAATAAATAAACGAGGCAACCCTGCATCGGATGTTCATCCTGAAAAGCTGAAATTATAAAATAAGAAGTGACAGAAATCTATCTTTAAATAAAAATGATAACATAAAGGAGGCAGATCATTAAAAGCGGATTAAATGAGCCGGTCGCCGTCTTCGGTCATCGAAACCTTTGCAACGAATTATTAAGGACGAAGCCGTAAAAGAATACTAGCGCAAAAGCTTCTTTTCTTTTGTCTCGTAGATGCTGAACTATAGGTGCTTAATTTTGTTCCTCCCTCGCTTTGTGCTAAAATCCAGGGTCTGCAGTGTGCTTCTCATGTTATATGATAGTTTGATTTCGAGAATCGACGCCGTGAGTCTTAATCATGTCATTTATTCGGTGGCGGTGTGTGTGTGTGTGTGGGAGGGGGGGGGGGGTGAAGGGGAGATTTTAGCGGCAGCATATTAAGACTAGTACATTAGTCTAGACATTAAGGAGTGGAGCATAGCAGAGTGTGGGTGTCGGCCAGTAGGTGATTAATGATTTTGCGAAGCCACCGCAAGAAACACACGAAACTTGGAGAAAGGGATAACACGAACCGGTTACCGCTTCCTGTTGTCTCTTTCTTCAAGTCTCGTGCGTTACTAGTGGTAACTTCCCAAAACCAAGAAGTAGAGACACATAGTCAGAGGGTAGCTGCGCACGTTTACCAATCTAGAAAAAATTACTTGGTTCGAAATCGTTTGAGCGAAACCGAAAGCGCAAGGAGGACGAAAAGGGCACACTGGGGAATCCGTGCGTGAAGCCTAATACTAATCAGCCGAGAACGAAGCCTAAGAAAAAATTATACTGGCATAAACAGGTAAGTATGTGCGTGTGTATGTGGAGGGGGGAGGGGGGGGGGGCGTTAGAGGTAAGTGGAAAATGGTTCATCGTGATTTCTCTCCGAAATTCGTGATTAATAAACCCGACAGTATTCTCAATAGCTCATACGTTGTCTAGGACGCTAAGAAATAATATAAAATGAACTCGATGACTGCACGAGTGAGTGAATGAACTTTATTTCGGCGACCAAGCTGTTGATGCCCGAAGATGGGCGGCCACTCCAGCCGTGGCTCTGTGCCGATAGCCTGGAACCTTTCACCAGCGGAAATTGGTCCTCAGGTTGTGGGCTTGTCAGCTGTGCCTCCCACTGATGTGTTGCTTCTTGTATGGGCGTTGTCCATTCCCGACTATGTGGTAAAGGTTGTTTGGTGTACTGCAGAATTGGCAGTCTGTCGCAAATGTTGAGGGGTACATCGCCTGTAGTAGAGCGCCGTGGAGGTGGGAGTCGGCGTAGTATGACGGCTTCTTCTCTGTTAAGCTTGATGTATGGCGGCGAATTTTCCCTCCTGTTCTTCTCGTAATGTTCTAGACGGCTGTAGGATTTTCTTCGTATCATTTATTCTTGGTCTGAAGGTAGGCGATGTCCTGGTGGTGGAGTTGCCCGACGTACATGTTCTCGGGCGATGGCGTGAGCCGCTTGGTTTCCCACCAAGGATTCGTGTCCGGGGTCCAGACAATGTACGTTTCAGGGATATCTTGCTTCTTGATAATGTTGAGTGCGTGCTTGCTTATTCTTCTTGCCCGGAAATGGCGTCGAGTCTGCCTTCGAGTCTGTCACGACGCTGACCGGCGCGTCACATCGGCAGGTCCGTATGACCACTGCTATGGCGACCTGTTCGGCTACCTCTATGCCCCTAGCAAGTACTGATGCATCTGCTATCTCTTCGTTCGGCTTGTTGGTTACGCAGGCAACATACCTTCCTGCCTTGCAGCTGGCAGCGTCCGTGTACCTTATTTCTGCCTGGTTGCTTTCTTTGTTTGGCATTTTTTTGTAGCGCGGCAGCTCTCGCCTGTATTCTCTCTTTGTTGTATTCTGGGTGCATATTTCTTGGTATGGGTGCTACATATATCTTTGCTCTCAGGGTCAAGGGGGTATGGGCGGGGAGATTAAAAAACGATTAACTTTTTGCTTTAACGGCCGCTGGAGAACTAAATATGAAACTTCTTTGATACGTTCCCGCGTCCGTACGCTCATCCGGTTCCTGCGCTAAGGAGCACCGGTCCCGTTTAGTTTCCCTAGAGTCATGTGCATTAACTGCCCGTTTGCTAAGTTTATAGACCCGCTCGTTACGTCAAAAAAGCCATGGTGGCACACCGCCAACGCGGCGTTGCCCATCGGCAGCACTTCTGTTGACCACCGCCTGACGGCGCTGAAAACCTTCACTTCGCAAAGCCTGTCGTGCGACGCATATGTGTTGGCATCGACGTGTTCGGATCGACGCCGGTCGGAGATCTCAACACGTCTAACGGAGTCCAAAGCTAAGCGTAAGTGGAAGGAGATGCACCCACGTTCGCGGGCGCTGTCTCCGACCTTCGACCCAATGCGCGCTTACGTCAACATGCATATCTGCACGGAAACTGAAAAATTCCAGTGAGTGCTCGAAAACTGGCTGTTGTTATTGTAGATTCAGCCCAAGCGTTACATCAAAATTACAAGCCTAGTTTAGTTTGTAAACAGGGATAAATCGCCTCAGATCGGCTGGCCAACGTTACGATAGGAGTGGGACGCGGGTTCCCACTCCCCGCGTTCCCACTCTCCCGCTCTTGTCCTCTCGTCTTGGGAACGAAGCTCACAGACGTCGGACGACAGCGCTCGTTACCTCTGAACTCTCTCCCTTTAAAACCAGCCGCCAGCGACAGCACCCGCACATGACGTCACTGCACTAACCCTTTAAAACTAACATGCCGAGGATGACGAGGACGCCTTTGACGAAGATAGGTCCTCCTACCGAAACGTTGACCACCCTTTCTGAGGTACTTTATCCCTGTTTACAAACTTTATACCACAGTGTGCTATTCCATCTGTCAGCCCCTTGCTTGATTTTGTAAGCCTAATTTAGTGTGATTCTCAACTCTAAAAATATGTGCTCAACCCACGCACTCTGGGCATCGAAGTGATCGGAAGCGTGTTGCCGGCAGCTGGCTACCGCGTCGACCCTGCGGCGGCTCGCCTCGACCGACTCCTTGGCTCCCGATGAATCCGAGCAGGCGCTCGTTGTGTAGCTCCGACATGCTGAGGGTCAGAAAGAGCGTGGGTTTGCCTGGATGCGAGGCCATTGAGAGCGCGATCCTTTTCCTCTGCGCCCTGTAGTACCCCAGCAGCACGCCATCCCCGAACTGTTCGAGTAAACCCCCGAGAAACGCTAAGTCCGAATTGACACTTCTCAACGAAGCGGAAGTCTTCCAAGGGCTTCCTTGTGAGCTTCGGGAGCCGTGGTTGGTGCGCACGGGGTCGTCAACATGAGTCGCTGTGATAATGCAGCCATGGTGTAGTTCGGCACCGCCTTGTCGTATACTTGGACTCCATGCGCTGCAGGAAAGAGCAGGTCTAGATACTTGATTAAGTGGTCTGGTAACGACGAGAAGTGTTATGAAAGTTCTGTGCGTGCGTCGAAAGGGCGAGTAGACGGGGCGTTGATTTCTGGCGTTCGGAAATCAACACTCGTGTTAAACTTGCTCTTGAATGGCTGTTCGAACAGCGGAGGAAACGACCACCAGTTGTTCCGCCGTCGAGATTCCCGGATCTTTTAGGCACGCCACCTGACTCGAGCGCAGGTGTTACGAGAGTCGTACGAGAGTCGTATGATGAAGCTCAAATGATGACGATGCAAAGACCATGACGGCATCGCCAGCATGCCATGTTAATTATACGTTATGTGTTATGTAATTATAATTCGTATAATTGTTTGTTCGGTATGTTAGCGATATTAAGATGTGCAGTTTTACGCAACCGTCGCTGAAGGTGCTCTATCTCCAAGGATTTTATGTAAATATATTGAACTGTTTTCAAAGGAAAAAGAAAAGTTCGCGCTTAATTACACGGCGACAGCACTCCTCTGCGTGCCCTTTCTTTGTCCACATAAACAAATCCTTGAATTCTCTATGTACACGGAGAAAAACTCTTCTTTTAGGGCTGTTAGATATTCTATTTTATTTCGATATCAGCTAAGGAAATTATTTACCCTTACTTCTTTTTTATTATACATTGTTAACCCAGTAAAAAGAGGCCGCTGTCAGAGCTATACCTCAAGTTGTGCGGTACCAATTAACTCACCAGTCTGTTCTTTTGAACTTGACGTCGTGCACGTGACTTGAGCGGCGCATACACGAAAGCGGTGAAGCGGCAGCGCAGCGAAGCAGCGTATACATCTTTTGGTGTATAGAGTACGCATTAAGTTAAAATAAATTCTGCCGTTTTATGTGCCAAAAGCACCATCAGATTACGAGGCACGCCGTAGTGGGTGACAATGGAATAATTTCGACCACCTGGAGTTCTTCAACGTGAACCCAATGCATGGTACACGGGTGTCCTTGCATTTCGATCTCATCGAAGTGCGGCCACCGTTGCCGGGATTTGATTCCCCGTGAACTCGGGCTTAGCAACGCGCCACCAAAGCCGCTACGCCACCACGGATAGTGTAGTACGCATTCGGCACAGTACTTTGCTTTCTTCTCGAGGGAAGACACGCTACAAAGCTTCCCATGTACAAAATTCTCCAAAATTTTCACCGCAGAGCAGCTCAGACGACCAGCTATACCGCGGCGCATTCCATTCGCGAAAATGTGCTCGCATTTTGTACTGCCGAAACAGGTAAACATGGCATGGAGGCCGGTGTTGATCGGCGTTACTGCAGCGCCGTCTGCACACAAAGCTTGAATGTCGCTCCTAAAGAACTATGATAAGCCACTGAAGAGCTTTACAAGAAAGCAACAAGTTTGAATTTGCTTATACCGCGCGCGACTCTACCATGCAATAATTGGCGTGTAGCTTTTACGTTTATAGATTTCCAGTACTCAACTGTAGCAATGAGTACGTGTATTGAATTCCACGCGATCTCAGGAGCACGCCGGCGCTCCTTTAACGTTCGCAGAGAAGTGTACTGATGCATAAGTAACTCCGGGAATGTCCTGCCCAAACTGTATAGGTGAGGTTATTCTGCAATATGATGAAGCATGCAGCCAGCATCTATGCATGGGCGGACCGTATCTGTTGGGAACGCCATCCCTTTGCAAGAAGCTTACGGCTGGCACGTTCTCATTGGCATTCACTATCGTGCATTGTGTTCTGTTCTTACGCATATTATATAGTTGAAAATGATGGATATTATGCGCTTATAATAAATCTGAGCAAGCTTCGTCTGCACTCCGATTGGCCGCAGTTATAACAGCATATGTCACATTCAGGTGCGGTGTCTTTTGCCCCAGGTTTGCCGTTGACCAAGAATTAAGCAAGTTTTGCCCTCGACGACGACGTCCAGATTCGTCTAAAGTGAGTGTTGTAACAGCAAACGGTAGGTTTTTATTTTTCTTTCATTATTTCATATATCTTAAAAAGAACGAAGACTGGGGTTCTGCGACTAGAAAGAACTTGTTTTATCTCATGGGGAACTCTGGGTTTGTTTAATTTAACAGAAGCAATCCAGCGCCGGCGCTTATACTGGTCGTATTTCACGATAAGAAAATCGATCTCTCTCATCCGCTTTGCACTTCAGCCGGAAATGCAAATTTGAACTCGGATAGCTGCCTACGCGAATATATACGAGGTCCTTTCTTTTTCCCTCTTTTCTTTATTTTTTTTAGTGCAGCTACGGGCGCATAATGGCGTTCGCACGTTGAAAGACGATCTTGCTCCTCCTAGGCAGTAGAACCTGGTGGCGTAATGCGGAAGGCGATCTTTCTACCGTGAAGCTGTCTGGGAGCGCGTAATTAAAGAGTCTCACAAATTCATATAGACAGCTTCGACAGCGCTTACAAAATCTCTGACGCAGCACGTGATGCCACACTCATTTGTAATTCACAACTCACAATTCGTAAATGTCAATATACCTTCTGATTTGCTGCAGAACGATTCCAGAGACCCATGTTTCCTTGCACGTCTGCAGGGGTTTATAGTGCCCCTGTATGTACTTCCGTACACATAGTGACACGGTATGGGTCTGTCAAGAAGCGTTCAGAATCCTCGATGACAATCTCAGTACCAGCTCCACCCACATAACAGTAGGGCACCTGCTCTCTTTATCTCCGTGACCAAAAGCATTGTTCCCGAGAGACGACGGCATTGCAAAATGAGTCTGCCTCGTCGGTGACCTCGCGGAGATAAGCGAACGTAATTATCTGATGCATCGTTATAGTCTCCTTGAGTCATACCGCGGTGTATTTGCCCCAGCCGTAATTCTTGTCGGTCAAGTTGGCGAGACATATCAGAAGAGGGGCGCAAATTAACGCCGGTACGCAGAGAAGTGTAGACAAGAGGAGAGAGTGAGACAAGAGGATCATACCGAATTTTTAAAGATCGCCTGTGGCATATACCATAATTCCAGTCAATGAGCTGAATTACTCAGATAGATGGACATTACTTGCGCAACAAATCGAAACGCAAATTCTAGTAAATATCGAAAACGACGAACTTCAAGGCGCAAATCTCGAAACCCGTGGCATTCTTAGTTGTCGTTTGAAATGGATATGCCTCGCAATTTCACCGGCTATAACTCGTAAATGCCAATATGTGCCGTAATGTAATTAATTGAAAACGTTAATTCGTGATTTACTTATTAGTACATTATGCATTTCGATTTCTCGTACGAGTAATGTCCGCCGCTTCGTGTATTCCAGCACGAGGTCTCCAACCACGATATCTGTCCGACACACCGATCTGTGATTCGTGCAACTGTGAAGAGACGACCGAGCACATGTATTTTTGTAATCTCTATGACAACGAACGCGACGTTCTTCAGAGGGTGTTAAAACAATTAGATAAGAGACTATTTTCAGAGACTAAGATTCTTAGACCATGGCCCCACGCGTCACAGGCTCACAAAGCGACGCGGTCACTGCTACGTTTCATGAAAGCGACTGGCCTCAGTGACCGATTATAGGCGTGAAGTTATGGACATCCACACGTACTCACACCAATAGTACCTTCTTGCCTCCCTCTGCTTTCTTTTCTTACCTTAAAACCCTTCTCCTGTGTAGGGTAGCAAACAAGAACTGCGTCTTGTTGACCTCCCTACCTTTCCTTCCTTCCTTTTCATCCTCCTCCTCCTAAAGAAAAGATTCTGTATGGACAAAAAAAATTTCACCCCGTATATGGAGGCATAACCAAAACAGACAGGGCAACGCCTTATTAAAGCGAAGCATCCTCTGTGGACTCTTCGCATTAATAAAGTGAATCGTTATTAGCTTCCAGACTTCAGCATGTCTGCTAAGTACTGCTGTTGTCTGCGGAATAGATCACACAATTAAAAAAAATGTTGAACTAAATGCCGGTTGGAGAGAGTGAACCTCGATGCCCTAGCCCGATGCTCTTACCATGAAGCCACAATGACACGTACAATTCTGCCATGCCAACGCCAACTAGACTTTTTTTATAGGATCACCGCGTGCGCCACACTGCGTAGCACGGGCGCGCGATGGTGCATCGACGCGCGCCGGCTTTCTTTCCGCCCAAGACGCAGAGGTTAAACGCCCAGACTTATAGCATCGAATGAGTTGCGGGGTTCTCCGTGCCAAAACCACGATTCGATTATGGGGCGCACGGTACTGGGGAACTCCGGATTAATTACGACTACCAGGGGATCTTTACCGTGCCCCCAATGGACGGGACACGGGCGTTTTTTCGCATTTCGCCTCCATCGAAGCGCGGCCGCCGCGGCTGGGATTTCATATCCGTGGCGGGTAATTTATAGCATTTCTTTAACCACTTCGCTAAAGCCTCGCATCACATTAATTCCAAAATATTCGTTTAATCTGCATGATATTATGATTAGGCTATTTTAGTACGTATTAGCTGCAGCCTTCTTAGATTTTACCGGACTGTAGATGTCATGGCGGTGCCAGTACCGAGCAGTCCAAGTGAATTCAAGTTGCACCTCGCCATCGTGGCTGCAATTTTCGTAGTGGTACTTATTAAAAGAAGCCTCGCCACGATGGTACAAGGGCAAAAGCCTTTTGCTAAGTTGTGCAGCTTCCTCAACTATTTAGACATTTCTTAAGGCATTTTTCTTTCTCGCACTCCTTTTTCGCCCCCAGCCACGGAGATAACGATTGCTCCTCTTTCGTTGAACGCTGTAGCACGTACGTGACTTGTTATTTTATATTTCTTCTTTTTTTTTCTGCGAACGTGGAAGCACTAAAGAAATAATTCAAATCAAATAAAATCTGTTTTTTTTTTCATCTCAAGGATAAGGGCAGGCTCGGGATAAAAGTGACATTAGTCATTTCAGGGGAACCCGAGCGTCCCTGATACATGGAAATCATTGAGGACAGACGAACAGAATTCATCCATGGCAAGAAGGGGTTAATATTTTACAAGTTGTGATACACATAGATTCATCATGAACTGAAGATATAGATACACAGATTCCTTTACGGCTAAATTACACAGTACAGTACATGAAGACAAATTACAATATACACTCAAAGTTTAGTTAGTGATAAAGAAGATTGCGTTGATTTCATGATAAAAGTGCTTGATAAAAAGTGCATGATAAAAGTGATAAAAGTGATAAACGGGAAGAGTGAAGCGAAGCATTTGCTGTCAAAGTGTGTTCTGCACAGGTACGTACCCAGGATTTTTTTTTTCTAGGGGGGGGGGGGGGGGCAACCCAAGGTCACTTTTCTATGCAAATGAGGGGGGGGGGGTACCTTTACTAGTAAAAATCTGAATAACACCCACCATTCGCCATAAACAAGTGTAAACCCACAAAAGAGAAATGAAATAAGGTGTGTTTTACAGCTACACCGATGCAATGCCCCTCTCCTTTACTTGGCAAACAAGGAACCATGTCAACTGGACTCGCACAGGAATGAAGCGCAGGATGAACAGTGCCAAGAACAAGAACCGAAAGCGTAAAATAAGAATTACTTTAGTAGAATACAACTTAAAAAAAGCAGTAGTTGGCAACCAAGGCACACGGACCGCGCGGAGTTGTTTTACTCCGCCAGCCAATCACATAAGTAAACAAAATCGTCGTCATGCGGCCTTTTCAATATGACGTCGCACTTGATACCTCCAGAGCGTCTGCTGTTCTTGAAGAGTCTTTTCATCGGCGGAAGCAATGAGGTGTGTAACAGACATGGACAAAGTGTATGGAGTCTGAGCATGTCACTCTTCAAAAGTCTGCGGTGCAGTTCATTTCACTGTTGAAGCCGTTTTACTCATGAAACTTCGCCGCCAACTGAAGTAAAACTTGACAATAAATAGTTGCGGAGAAGCAAGTATGTTATTTTAGTTAAATAAAGAATTAGGCTTTCGCCATTCCCCTATAATAGGCGAGGGAAAAGGTATAAAATTACGCGTTAATAATTTTATTTTTTGTGGTTACCGCCTTTAATTGGGTAACCGAAAAAGTTTGAAGTACGAATTATTTGCAGCCTCGCGGAGGAACAGTGGCTGGCGGACTTAAAGGGACACTAAAGGTTACTATGAAGTCAAGTTAAAGTGATAAATCAATGCTCCAGAACGTCTAAGGCGTCAATATAATCGCGAACAGAGCTTTAGTAACCGAGAAATTGAGGTAAATGCATGACACGATTTGAGACCCCCCAGCGACATTCCGGTACTAGCCCGATGACGAAGGCACTCCTCATCATAATTTATGTCAATAGTACTCAACTACTCGTAGTAAAAAGATCATTTCATTAGATTATAAGACGGAAAAGATGGTACTTGTATACTTCAATATGATTAAAAAAATTACATTTTGGCGTTACCCTTGAGCAATATGGATGGTCGAAAGATTTCGTTTTCACTCGACTCTGCGCACTCGACTCTGCGCCGTGCGCGCTTTGGAGTTTCAGTTGTTTCGTTATCGCGTTGTGCTGCACTGGTTCTGCTGGCTCGCGAAACTTGCATTTGGAGCAAGCAGCGAGTATGCCACGTCCATGTGATGTCGTGGCATGCGCAAACGGTCCGCGGAACTTGGCCAAGGGCAGTTGCAGCGACGAATCCAACGTTCGTTACGTTACTTATCACTGTGTACCAACGAGTGAACCTCTCCGTTCGAAGTGGTTAAGTGCCGTGCCTCTGCCACACCGCGTTGGCAAAGAGCCGAAAAATCGCATGTGTGCTCGCTGCACTTCCGTCCAGAGGATTACGAGTTCAACGTCGACTTACTGAAGTCGTGTGAAGTGCCTTTCAAAGCAATGCTTTCCCGTAGCGCTGTTTCATTGGTCTTGCCTGCATTCTCCGAAGCGCAAGAACAACTGCAAGTCGAAGACAGGGCGGTGAGTGCGGCATTTGGTTTTCACGAAGGAAAAGCTACAAATGTGCGAATATTTGCAGCCATGACATACAGTTGCCGTCGCAGTAGTACGCAACGACGCCGGCAGCGCGAGCCCTCAGCAGCAGGTCACGTTCATCAGTGCTTAAATCGCTGAAGTCGAGCCCGGTATCGCGAGCCAATGTGTCGTTGTCAGGGTCGTCCATTGCCACGAACGTCGAAGTTGGCGTCATAAAATGAAGAATCAGCTTATCGTCGCGCGCTTTCCCTTCCGCTAGCCACCATAGTACCGCTTTTGCGCTGCTGTCGGCTCTGTCTTGGCTCTGTTTCTAGCCGCGCGTTTGCGTTTTGCGCAGAAAATCTGTAGCGCCGTCTGTGGCCGCCGTTTTACTCACCGACGGTGCAACGTCACTATGAGACCGTGAGGTCACCACTCCTCGATCGGAGGGCAGGCGCTTTGAACAGCGGTAGAGGTACGCGGACCTTTCAGAATGCATTTTCTCTTAAAATAGGTCTTCGCATGAAACAAGCGTTTCGAGGTTTCTGGGATGCTATTTGAACAGTCCACGTTGACTTAATATTAACCTTTAGTGTCCCTTTAAGCTGTAGCCGACTATAGTTGTGTTTGTTGAATTAGCTCTGGAGAGAGAGAGAGAGAGAGAGAGAGACAACTTCATGTAGTCGCCTGCAGAACGACACCATGACTAAATAGCGCCGTGACGCGGGCCCTGACGTCTTCTCAGCGGGTGGTCTCTACTCAACTCCAGCGCGTGTTACTCCCGCGGTCGGTCGCCCTGAGGGGCAACGTTCCGTCGGTTTCGCTCGGCCTTTGTCTTTCAAGAGCCGCCGAGACCTGCTGGACGGCCCAGGTTTGGCTTTCGTGGTCGTAGCATTCCGCCGCAGCCGCGAGTCGCGGCGGAATCGTTGTACTTGTCGTAGCCTCATTGGGGAACTTGGTGCAATCCCATAGGATGTGCGTCAGAGTGGCCCTCTCCCGCTGGCACTCGCGGCACACATCACTGACGTATAATTTAGGGTATAGATGAGTCATTAACACTGGGGTGGGTAAAGAACCAGTTCTCTCTGGAATTCGCTCTGGAAAAATTATAGAGGAAAACATACATTTGCGGAACAATCACAGTTCTTTTGGATCCCTCGTTGACTGCTCCAGCAAGTGCCACAACTGACTTGTATATTTATTTGCGAAGTTACGTAACGATACATGGCCGCCAGTCCCATACAACCGCGCAGGGCACAGGACGCTGGGATTCTAAACGTACTGCGCCCACCGCTGAAGGTTAGAAAGACACCTATATATATAAGCACAGCAGAGAAGAGGCTAGGTCAGGTGGCTCAAATGATAACTGTATAAGCGTCAGCCACTTCCGGCGGCGTTGTCTCTACTTCCTAGTTAAATTTAAAAAATGTTGATCCATAAATATTTTCATAGACAATGGGCAAATTTGTTAATTTTCACTTTTCCTTCCTGTTTGGCTGTTCTCTCTCTCTTAGTAGATCGCTTAATTTCTCAACTCCTTGCGACTCTCGTTTCCAGTTGGCAATATTGCACGAAAAGAGGTGTACAATTACCGAAAAACCAGACGGGTTAATGGGTGAAAGTCGTATTGCCCATGAGTTTAAGGGTTATTGCAGAGTTTGATGATGGACGCTGCCTCGCATTATTTTATTTTCCACCTTATCTAACCCATATCACGGGCATATGGTTTTCAGGATCTGTCAGCGTTTCGGCGAGCCGTCACTCGAAGAAATAATGAAGCAAAAGGAAATGTTAAACACAATTGGTGTTTTATCCGGCCGCAGCTCGTTCCACGTGAGTACAGACCAGCTGACCACGAGCCGAATCTCTTTCCTGGTCCCTAGATCAGTCTTAACAAAGAAGGTTGAACTAACGAACCAACAGCTATGCGTGTGACCGTTGATTAGACGGTGACAACTGAATGCATCTCGAGTTAATCGCGCGGGCACGGAATCAATGAGGAAACTGGCCTTCACATGCCAGTAGATCGCGATAACTACCCCATTGAAAAGGAGTGAAAAAGGTAGCAATATGTTGACCGCCGAATAGCTGTCAAGTTTGCACATTCATTTGGCGGCGCTTTAGGAATGCGTTTGAGAAGCGGTGGCGTGGACGGGGAGTGTGTGTGTGGGTGCGGGAGGGGGGGGGGGGGGGGGGGGTATGCGTCCTAATTTCGGGGGGGGGGGGGCCCACCGGGCCCCCCTTTCGGTACATGCCTGGTTCTGCACAATGGTATGATTCAGTGTTGCTGGTGACGAGTAGGGTATGGGATAATGTATGGTTCTAATTGAAAAATATCCTAAAAAGTACGATTGCTATTGAGCAGGGCTTCTTTATATCTTACTTCTGGTAATTCTCGTAAAGCTGATCAATTGGAATAATGCTAAACCACTTAAATAATTCACCCGTGTGTGCATAATAGTCAACATTTGCAGTGGGCCTAATCGCTTTTTTCTGTAATTTGTATAGTCTGTTAATGTTCGTTGCTGTTGTACTCCCCCTTACTAAAAAACAATAACTGACGTGCGATAAAAACAAGCTGTTATAAAGTGTTGTCTTCACGGAAACTGGAAGCGAGGAACGTAGTCGTGCAAGTATACCTACACATTTGGAAATATTAGTTATTAACTTATTAATTTGTGGTTCCCATGACATTATGCAATTAAAAAGCGCTCCTAAATTTTTAACCATCTACAGTTTCAATCGTCGCACTACCTAAGCGTAAGGCATCACCTGGAGAAGTAATCTGCATCCGCGAGTGAAAAATGACAACTTTTGTTTTTGATGCGTTAATGACTAATGAATTTTGCTCACTCCATGCATTTAGGCTCTCTAATGTAGCATTGATAAGTGTAATCAATGCACTCATATCGTTACCAGTGAAGAAAATGCTAGTGTCATCGGCATAGGTTATATATTTAGGTTTATCACTAATTTTTACAATGTCGTTGATGTATAAGTTAAAAAGCAGCAGCCCTAAAATGCTACCTTGTGGTACCCCAGTGATTATCGGCTGAAGAGCAGTAATTGTTAATTTTTACACATAGCGATCGGCACTTAGGGCATGATTTCGAGAGTGAAAGTGGGATTCCACGAATACCATACATTTCTAGTTTTTCAATTAAGGTGTAATGACAGAGACGATCAAAGGCCCTGGAAAAATCTACAAAGATTTCAATGCAAAGTTTCTTATCTTCAAAAGGTTTTAGAATTATTTCTTTTTGGTCTAGTAAAGCAGTCTCAGTCGACCTACCTTTCATGAAACCATGTTGTGATTTTGTTACTATGTGCAATTTGGTGCAAAAATTTAGAACTTCTAAAAATATTTTTTTTCAGAGCCTTTTCAAGATATCGGTAATATAGAAATAGGTCAGTAGTTCGTAAGGTTACTTTTGTCTCCTTTTTTCTATAGCACAGTGACAACAGACGTTTGCATTTGTTTTGGAAAACAGCCTGTCGATAAAGACAGGTTATGAATGTGAGTGAGAACAGGAGCTGTAATATGGATTACATGCTTGAGCGGAGATATCTTAAAGCCATCTATGTCACGCGCGCTGGTGTTCTTTAGCGCAGAGAACGTTAAGGTTATTTCTTTATCGTCGGTTCGTCCGAAAAAGATGCTGTTCGTTTCTGTAGTCTCTGCACGAGTTACCTTTGGCTTTAATTTTTGCGTTGGCTGTACAACGTTTATCAGAAAGTGGTTAAATGTTTTTGCAAACTCTAAACTTTAACAATGCGGCCATCTATTTCTATTTCCGTAATTTCTGAGTAAATAGGTGTCCTGTGGAGTAACGTATTAAGCTTCCGCCAGATGTTTGCCCTCCCATTGCAGTAGTCTGGATGAAATTGTTGACTTAAATAATTTCTTTTTTCTTTCCTAGTAAACGCATTTACTTTTTTTGCGGGATTACTTAAATGTTTTTAGGTCTGATATATCTCTAGTTTTTAAAAACCTTCTAAAGAGTTTCCTTTTCTTTTTATCAGTTTTAAGCATTCATGGTTTATCCATGGTGTTCGATTTTTACGGCATTCTTTTACAACCTCTTCTTTAAAATGCTTAAGATAAATTTGTTTAAGGATAGCTATGAATGTCTCGTAAGCTGAATCGGCAGTTAATGAAAGATAGAATGTACTCCAATCTGTTTGGGAAAGACGTGCTAAAAGCAGCTAAGGTAAGAAGCGTGATGTCTTGAACTGTTCTAGTCGGTAACTCCGTGGGCTTTTCGGTAGCACCGTCTGTAATAAAACAATGTGCTAGGTGGTCGCTCATATCGCAACACAATACACCTGACTACACGTTATCTTTGTTTATGTTGGTAATAAAAACACCAATTAAAGTTGCCGAATTTGGTGTGATACGTGTGGGGGTATCTGTTACTATCTCGTAACCATTTGACACAACCGTAGCCACAAACTCAGTTACGAGGAGAGATGACTCTAGTACGTTGATGTTAATATCGCCACCAAGAATTAGTCTTAAATTGTTGTCGTTTACGTAATTGAACAATTCTTCAAGAACACTGGTGAAATTATTTACAGATGAATCAGCTGGTCTGTATATGACAGAGTAAACGTAATTTCGTGACGTTAGAGTTAAGCATTCAATGTCAGAATTAATGAAAGAAAATTCTGGTACTATCTGAGAGTCTATGTCGTTCTTTACTAAAACGGCAAGTCCACCACCTTTTTTATTCGTACGGTTGAGGAAGTAAGTGTTATAACTATCTTGCCTGTAAACTTGGTCTTCTAGAGTATACCAAGTGTCCGTAATCATTATGATGTCAAAAGTAAAAGAAAAGGTGGTTAAGAAAAGCAGATAGTTCGTCTCCCTTGTTTGGACGAAAGCAGCACAGTTTGTCGCGAAAGCGAGTCGCTACAAGGTTATTGGCGTCACGAGATGATAACGCCATGGCGAAAGAAAAGATGCACCACAACAGCGCACAGCGATTCTAAGCAATCTTTTCAATGTCGCATGCTTCGCGAATGTGCAGAACATGCTAGTTTTCATCTTTCCGTACAAGAATGCCTCATCATTCGTCAAACACAAACTTCCAGTTTGCTCTTTTCTTTTTAGCTATTGCCATGCCAAGCTTTAAAACTGGGCATACGTGTTCATTGAAGAACACAGGCATGTTAGAGGAGTGGCCAAGACCCTTTGTCGAGATGCGCGTTTTCTTTGGTTTTTGAAGCGCCGAATCGCATTTGGAGCGGCTCTTGAATTGTACTACTATGTTCGGGTTTGAAGTGACATTTTTGCAGGCACACGATGACACTTTTCAACATCATCTTTCGAGATGGGAACATTTAACAGTGCGCCAATCTCGGGAAGGAAGGTCCTCATCAACAAGTTTGGTTGTTCCCTTAATCTCAAGGTTACATTTTCTATAGTATTGTTCAGAGGCAGTGATCCTCTGATCCTGTTGAGACATTTGTTTTCTCAAAGCTTCGCACTAAGTTGTTAGCTTTTCATTGATGCTCCTTAGAGACTTGTCCCTCGCAAGATCAACGTTTTTTCCCTTTAATTTTTCGACTTCTTCATTCAGAAAGCTCACACTATTTTTTAAGTCTCTTATTTCCTTCCGTAGTTCTCTCTCAATTGCAGATTTTAATTCAAGCATTTCCTTTGTCATCTCTTCTCGAAACTTTGCTAATTCACTCATATTCACAACACCAAATTATCGCTTTGGCAGCAGAGAGGCAGCAATTTGAATTATACTTGTGTAGTAAGAAAATGATTGCTAACCTGCAGTAAACGAAACCAAGCGCGTCAAGAACGAATTTTCGCTGCCCTCGCTGCTGCCAGGTCCGAAGACAAGCCTCTGCAACGGACGGCAGCACTTGCCGTCGTGTCACTATCTTCCAGCTTTGCTGTCTCGCAACTGTAATCTCCTGCGTTCTGCGAACCGGTTACTTTCATTTGCTAGCACTCTTTCCTTTCGGACTTTCTAATCCCACTACTTCACATTCGAGTGAAAAGATTCTCTCCTGGACATGGCTTGCATGTTTATAGAGGAGCACTGTAGAGCTAGCCTTCTTGCGAAGTTGGGAAGACTTGTTAGAAGCAATCGCGCAACTGCGAAATTGGAAACGCAAGATGGCTAACTGAATTGAAAGAGAAAGCAGCACTGGAGGAAGTGCAAGTAGTAGAACACCTGAATGATGTGATCTCAAATAGAACTTTGGCGAAATTCGCTGAAATGAACTCTGTCCTTCCCACAGGAAACTGCTACACTCATCTTGACATGCATGTATTAAAAAAAAAAATTGTGCAAGCAACCGTGAATGCGTGAGCCCGAACCGTTGGTTGTACCTTTTGTGCCTTCCCGGGCTTCGAGGCATAGTTATAGGGGTCATATATAAAAATTACATGGATCAAAAGTAGAGATTAACACAAAATAATGTGCAACTCTCGTGCAATACCTTACACGACGCGCTCGAATGAACATTTATATATGTTCTCAACTAAACACGAAAATAAATTCATTGCAATGAGGTCCCTAAAATATTGGACCGGCGACGACTACAGCAGTGTTTCCACGGGCGTCTGACGCCCTCATTAGACTACGTATATTGTAGGCGGCGAGAACTAGTAACCACTGGTGGCAATATTCGTTTCGAACATTGGTACGTCTTCTCTCATATGGATGCCCACTTCTACAAGCTCCTAATAGACTCACTAGCTCGGGCCAAAAGCGCAAATCTGCCTCAATCCATTTCCTGCTTAACACAATGTTCTTTTTCAGTTTCTTCCGAGAAAAAAAGCCTTGCGAACTTAACTAATCGAGGAGAAGAAATTTAAATGCCGGAAGCAGTATTTATTCGGCGCTACACGCGTGAACGGTGTCAGAAGTAGTAATAGTAATTGGTTGTGTATATACATAAAGATAAGGTAAATAAAGGAATAAAGAAAGGAGTGTACGGTAACGCGATTAAAAGACGGGTCAAAAGAAGGCACACAGGGACGCACATATAGCGCTGTGTGTGTGCCTGTATGTCTTCTTTTGTCCCGTCTTTTATTCGCGCTACCATACACCTCTTCAAGATTCATTACCAACAAGCCCAAATTGCAACCCTCGTAAATAAGGAAGGGAAAGAAAATTGGTCCTGATCGCAACGCCGGTTAATTTAGTGTCCCTGGGCAAATAATGGTCACCGAGATTACTCATGACTGCACGCTGTACCATCTCGTAATCCATACAAGATTCCACTTGGTTCGACACTCTGGCTTCGAAGGCGGCAGGAGGAGATGCTTCGGCCTATAACGTTCAGACACGTATGCTGTCTGGTCGATTGGTAGGCGTTTCTGACGCAAGCATGAAAAGGAAATCAGTTGATGTCACACATTTATCAATAAACTGCACATAATTCAAGAAATGCCCTCAAAATGCTTTTATCTTTATGCTTTCTTTTCTGGACTTTTCCTTCTGCGCGTCAACGGTAGCGCCGAATGACGTGAAGCTTGCCAAATAAGACAGAAGTTCACGGGACGACAGAGACTCTAAATGGCCAGCTATAGTAGAACAAGATATGTTTGTATAGCCTATATTTCAACTAGAGAACTTGTTTTTGTCGGAACCAGCGTTTCAAGTATTATGCCAATGTTTCAGTTGTATTTAGTATAAGTGAATTTGTATGTAAAGCTAATTCATCTACTTATATCTCACGCTTTTTAACTTTAAAGCATATGGCACCGATGACTGGCTCTGTGACCACTCATATTTGGCACTCTTTTCACATGTGTACATGTGTTCGTCTCGTGCTCGTTTTACAGCGAAGCTGCCCATGGCAGGATTCTGGCGTAACATTGACAAAAAACTATCATCTACGGCTCATACCCCCAGTGCAATGACTCATACCCCGTAAGAGAGAGAAGAAGAAGAAGAAGAAGAAACTTTAGTAAAGAATAGTCCGGCAGTTCTTGATGTGGTGGCCTCAGGTGACGGCTCGAAGTTCTTGGATTCGAGCGGCATCTTTGGCTTGCCGGACGGCCCAGAGCTGGTCTGCCAGCTCTGAACTTCTGATAGCCGCCTCCCAGCGGCGGCGACGCCTACGGAGAAGGTCCCCCGCGGCCCCCGCATCCGGGGCGGCGTCGGGAAGAACGGAGCTCGAGCCTTCTCCTACTCTGGCAACAGCCGCGATTCTGGACGCGTCGCCAACGGAGCTGCTTTGATTACCGTTATTGCCGGCACACTCCCAGAGCATGTGTCGCAGCGTTGCTCTGTGTCCGCATGTTTTACACGCGTCTGTTGGGTACAAACTCGGATAGCAGTGGTGTAAGATAGCGGGGCTAGGGTAGGTGTGTGTCTGGAGCAAGCGTAATGTTACGGCCTCGTTCCTGTTCAATTTATCGTGCGGTGGCGGGAATGTGCGTCTTTCAAGTCTGTAGTGTTGGGTGAGGTCTCTGAACGTGGTTAGGCGATCGCCCCACGCCCAGTGTGTTTCTTGTTGCTGTGTTTCTGTTGTAGTGTCCCGATCCGGCAGATCCGATGCCCCGCTCTCGGGGGCGGAGGCGGCCACATAATCAGCGGCGGCTCGGCGTGTGAGACCTCGAGCCGTGGCGTGGGCCGCCTCGTTTCCCGCGAGCGGAACATCGGTGTGTGCCGGGGTCCAGAGGAGGAAGACCGTAGAATTTTGGGGTGGCGAGGGCGAGTCGCCGTCGTCAGAAATTTGGAGTATGCGGGCCGCTTCCCGCGAGACACGACCACGCGCGAAGCCGCGGATTGCCGCCTGCGAGTCGCTGATCACGATCGCAGCGTTCGGCACCGCAACGAGTGCTAGGGCTATCGCGGCTTCCTCGGCCGCCTCCGTGTGTCCCGTGGTCACCGTGGCGCTCGCGAGGCACCTACCCGAGCGGTCTACAACCGCTATCGCGTGCGCGCTTCTCCCTCCTCCATATCGCGCCGCGTCTACGTACACCGCCTCGTTGCTGTTACCAAACTTCTTCTGAAGGTCGCTTGCTCGTTTGTTGCGCCTCCCGGCGTGGTGCGTCGGGTGCATGTTTTTGGGAAGCGGCGGGATGATCAGGCGGTCGCGAACAGAGGCGGGAACCGCCGTCTTTTCTCCATGCTGAGTGTGGTACGCGATGCTGAGCGACTCGAGGATGCATCGACCTGCCTTTGACCTTGATAATCGTTCGTATTGCGCAATGTCGTGCGCCTCGATTAACTCGTTGAGGGAGTTGTGAACTCCGAGCTCTAGAAACTTGTCGGTGCTCGCGTTGAGTGGGACGCCGACCGCCCTCTTGAAAGCCTTTCGGATCATGCATTCGACTTTGTTTTTTTCTGACCCGATCCACCTCAGGTAGGGGGCAACATACGTTATGCGGCTTATCGCGTACGCCTGCACGAGACGGATCGCGCACTCTTCACGCATACCATTGCGTCTATTCGTGATGCGACGCAAGAGTCGGATCGTGTCATCTACCGAACGACGAAGTATTCGCACCGTCTCTCCGTTATGGCCGTTTGCCTGCAGGTGTAACCCTAGGATTCTAATTTTCTCTACATGCGTAACGGGAGTACCATCTGCCAATGTAATGCGTATTTTGGAATATTCCCGTTCCTCTTCGCGCAGGGTTTTACGACCTCTCCTTGTGGGTTTGTAGAGTAAGAGTTCGGACTTGGTTGCCGAGCACTCGAGGCCCGTTCCACGCAAGTAATTCTGAACCGCATCTACTCCTGCCTGTAGCGTTCGCTCGACGTGACCGTCACATCCTCCTCCGGGAACCCAGAGGGTGATGTCATCCGCGTAGAGACTGTGATGTAATCCTTCTATTTCTGTTAATTTCTCGGGTAGACCGAGTAGAACTAAATTAAATAGTAATGGTGATATGACGGACCCTTGCGGCGTGCCGCACGGACCCGTCTCAAATTCCCCGACGCAAGACGTAAGCGAAGAGAAAAAAAGGATACGAAAGGCCGGGTGGTCAAACAGAACAGCATCCGGTTTGCTACCCTACACTGGGGGTGGGAGAAAGGGGAATAGAAAGAGGAAGAAAGGGAGAGAGTAAGCACTGAGTACGTGTGGGAGGGACACCATACACAAGAACACTATAAACGGTCTCTTAAGCCGATGCACTTCAAGTACTGCACTAGTGCACGAATCGCTTTTCGAACCAGTGACGGGTGTGGCCTCGGTCCGAGTATCTTTGACTCGGTGAACGGTCTCGAGTTCAGTCGGCGTAAAGTTACCCGCAGAGAGAGGCGTTGGACATCGTAGCGAGAGCAGGTGCACAACAGGTGCTCGATGGTCGCCTCGCACCCACAGGAGTCGCACATCGGGCTCTCGGCCGTTCCCATACGGTAGGAGTATGCGTTCGTAAATGCCACTCCCCGCCACAAGCGACACAACAAGGTTGTTTCGCCGCAGGAAAGGCTAGATGGCAGTTGTAGCCGTAGCGTGGGGTCCAGTTTACGTAATCTGCAAGTGTAGGCACTTGAAATCCAGAGATCTTGTGACTTCTTGCGTGCAAGTAGGCGAAGTTCTCTGGCAGCGTCCGACCTCGCCAAAGGTGTTGGACGCGTCTTGGTATCTTCGTGGGCACACCGGGCAGCCTTGTCAGCTAGGTTGTTGCCGACGATGCCACAGTGAGCAGGGATCTATTGAAATATAATGTGGTGTCCTCTTTCCAGAGCATGGTGGTGCACTTCCCTGATGTCATATATCATCTGCTCGTAAGTTCTGTGACGTAATGTAGACTTGATTCTGTGAAGGGCTGCCTTAGAGTCACAAAATACGACCCATTTCTCTGTTGGCTCTTCGGTGATGTACATCATAGCGGCATGGAGAGTGGCAAGTTCTGCCGATGTAGATGTAGTCGTGTGCGACAATTTAAATTTAACTGTAACGTTCTTGGCTGGAACGACGAATGCGGCAGTTGAGCTTGTAGGTGAGGTCGAACCATCGGTATATATATGAATGTGGTCATGATACGTGTGGTGCAGTAATAGGAGCGTAAGTTGCTTCAGAGCCGGCGCTGGATGATTGGACTTTTTTTGTAATTCCAGGAATAGCAAAATTCACTTGAGGCTGTCGCAGGCACCACAGGGGAGAGGAAGGCTTCGCCTCCGGTGTAAAAGATGCCGGTATGCACTCTTGATGAGCGCTAATCACTCGCGAAAAGGTCGCTTGAGGTCTCTCGGCTGGTAGGGAGGCAAAATGATGGTCGGGGATTCTTTACAGATGGCGAATGTGCGCTATGAGAGAGTCGGCAGCTACATGTGTCTGGATTATATGATCTCCCGCGATGGCGATTGTTGCTGGCAAAGACTACAAGCACTCAGCATAGTGAAACTAACAGTGCATACATTCTTTGGAATCAGACATGCAACATACAGAACGACATACGTATAAAAAAAACAAGCGCAGAACAAGCATCCGAACCACATATTGAAGATAAGCCGCTTCTGTGCCTACATTCGATGCGAAGCACGTAGCGCTGCCTGCATACGCTTCCCGGTAAAGATTACTGTTGCACAAGCTACCGGGGCCACGGCAGCTCATTACATGAGCCAGGCAGTCACGTAACTACACTTTCGTACGTAGAAGAAGAACACGCCTAGTAACTGATTTGTGTTATGACAGTGCTATGGGAAGGCCACGTATAATGAGGACTCCTGAAGAGCAGCCTGCATACAAGGCGCGGCGAATTTCTCTTCTCTCTGGTTCACTCTTTGTAGGTGCACGAAATAGCGGCGCATGCTAAGTCGCAGGCCCTCGAGACGTCTTAGGCAAATACTTAGGCAAAGTGTATGTGAATTTCGCCACGTGAATAATCTCAACCTACGTCGCAGTGGCTACTCGTTCTAGTTCTCGTTTACAGCTTCGCTGTCCAACCACCTTCACAGCGTGGATTGGATACCATTTTTATTTAATCTCCTCTCCACAGGTAACGTCTATAAAAGAAGACAGGTAGCATTTTTCAATATTGTGGCGCGTGATCGTGCCAGTTTTTATTGTTTAAGTACTCTATGTGAGCGTTCATATAAAACATGATATTGTGTGTAAGAGTCTATACTTTGCTGGTTGACTGCTGAACATTGCTTCCAGAAACGAAGGTACCCATTTAAAGCATCCGTAGTGCTAGTCCAAAGGCTATGGTGTTGGACCAATGAGGTCGAGGTCATGGGTTCGATTCTGGCTGCGACGACCGCATTTAAACAACGTGGGAAATGCAAAAAACGTTTTTTATGTACATTTAAGTGCAACTTAAAGAACCCTAGGTTAACAGAATTGATCCCGAGTTCCTCACTACGATTGCCTCAATATATGATTGTTGTTTTGGCACGTCAATCGACCGAATGTTTTTCGCTCACTTAACAAATATTACGTTTCACTTTCTACACAAATGGCAGACGGGTACCACTCATTGGTTAGCACATCGACTTAGCACAAAATCCAGATTGCATGAATTGTATTTCCCCAAGCATTTGGATAATTGTTGTGGAGTCTCACACGTGCGCTTGTGACAAAGGAATGACAACACGTGGTGCATGCAATCAAACGGGCATTTATTGCACCTTTCATGCACTAATATCTGCTAGCCAAATTACTAGCCATAGAACATGTCGATGGGCGTGTGACAAATGGAGGAAGTCCGACTCACCGGGACCGAATAGCGAGCGAGTATGTTCGCTCCCATAATGGACACCAACGCGTAATCGTTCGCGCGTATGGTCACGCGCATGGTGTCGCGTTAGGACGAACGTGTTGGTCCATTCCGGTGTGCTGCTCCTAACCCTTTCGAAAGGCGGTCCCGGAAACGGTGGGCGAGCGCGCAGAACCTCCACGCGGCTCACCGACCTCAAGCCAAAGAGGAAGAGCCTTCTCCCTTTCGCGCCTCAGTAACCCCTCCGTTAGGTGGAGTTAGCAGCGCAACACTCGCGCCATCTCTGCTACACTCTTAGGCAAAGTTACACCCTTTGGAGTGCCCCTTCTGCCACACAACAATAATCGTCATCTGCCTTGATGCGTTTCCTTTCTTTAACGCTGCGAGCCCAGTACTTTCCAGTTACGAACGGCATGTGCGTTATCACCATGATAGCCTTCCCGACAGGAAAGTAGAAGGCGCGGCGTTTTCAAGACAGGAAACGCATCAAGGCAGATGACGATTATTGTTGTGTGGCAGAAAGGGCAATCCGAAGGATGTAACTTTGCCCAAGAGTGTAATATGCTGCAACATCAACCGCCGGTGGCGCTTAGCTACGCGGAGAAGCCAGAGTACGAGATACACGAAAACCATGCGGAGAAAACAACATCAGGGGACACGTGAGAGTCGAGCGTTTCCACAGTATAAACTCTAAAAACAGTTGCACCCTTTGGGGTGTATATTTGCCACACAACAATAATCGTCATCTGTCTTGCCCGCATTTCCTTTCTTTAACGCTGCGGGCCCGGCACTTACAAGTCACGAACGGCATGCGCGTTATCAGCATTACAGAGCATTATGGACAGGAAAGTAACGAGCGCAGCGTTTTCAAGAAAGGAAATGCGGGCAAGACAGATGACGATTATTGCTGCGTGGCAAATATACACCCCAAAGGCTGCAAACGTTTCTTAGAGTGTATATAAGCCGGAACCTGTACGGGCAGTGCTTAATGCTGCAAATATAGCACAACAAAGCATCGCCCTTAGCTTATGCAAGGTATTATATATAACGTACGTAATTACAGCTCTTTGTAATAGCCATAAATGTTACCGAGGAATCGTACGTGACGGTGGGCTTATCCCACTTTATCAGTACGGAGAAAATTGTTCGTAAGCTCCTCCCGATAAACAATACTTCGGCTGCTCGTAATGACCTCATGACGTTTTTCTATCGTTAAAAAAGCAGTCACTTGTGTTCTATTCTTTTCGTTCCTGCGTCTTTTTTCTTCTTTTTCATCAACAGAGCAATGCCCTTTAACAATACCACGCAATAAATATAATGGTATCGGTTGCGGCACGGCCGAGCTGGCGTGATTACCCATTCTCGAGCTACTCGCACAACGCGCGCGGCGGTCGTTATTTAAATGACCCCGTATTTCGTATATTGCTAGGAAGCGAACTGAGAGAACAGAAAGGCATAGTCTACCATTACATCGCGCCGCTAGCCGATTTTTTCGCACGCGACGAGAAACGCCGTTTGATCGTGAACTGGCATGGTGGGCAACGAGTTATGGTGCAAAGCTGACATTAAAAGTTAGTTTGTAACAGCATCACGTCTCGGCGGGAAGGCGCGTAATAACGTAGGTGCTTGGTGCGGTGAACTCGTCCGCATTTAAGCCTGCAGCACGTGGCTGTGGTACGGAATGCCTCTCGAGGGATAACGGACTTGGGTGACCGTAGTGAGGCCGCTAAACCAAACTTAAGCAAGGTGCATTCGTACGTATGTTTCAGGGGCATCTGAAGTATCGCGATTGGAGTGTTCTTGCATATTCAAATATTTGATGAGAAGTAAAAAAAAAAAACGTACTCCAGTAAACAGCGGCGTGCGTTTGCTGCGAAAAAAAAAAAGAAAACAAGTTATTCCGATAGAATATGCACGAAAGTATTATTCGCGTTCATTGTATTATATCATGTGCACGATTTCCAAATGATTTGTCTACTCAGGTAAAAATAGAAGTCTTTCAAACAATTTTGGAAGCGCGTAAGCGCAGCCTTCTTAGGTGAAACTACAAATGCCTTTGTAGAAATCCGCTCGTGCAATGCCAAAATATTCGATTGTGCTGACATATCTACCGGGTGCCTTCTGTTTTCTTTTCTTTCTTTTTTGCTTTAGAACACACACAATTTTTTAAATGTCACCTGCGAGTGACCGACGAATTCTAGTTATTGAGCTGGGTGACTGAAATAGGCGGACATTAGCGGCACGAAAAGTGACACGTACAATCGATTAAATAACAAAAGTTCATTAATTATTTGTTTTGACTAATTACTCAGCAGTACGTATTGCAGTTTACGAATTATGGCCGGTGAGTTCGCAAAGCGTATCCATGTAGAACGAAGTTTCAGGAAGAAAACAGTTTCGAGATATTCATTCTCAAAGTGTGCGACGACATACATGAGCGTTACAGTCACGTTTGTTACTTTTGGTTTCTGAAATAAGCAATTGTGCAATAACAATGCATTTCTATTACTGCAAGTTTCAGGACGCATATCACGAGACCTGTTCGATTTAGAAGTCGTTGCAAGTGGGTGTGCCTGGCAAACTCACTGCGTAAAACTAGTAAATTTCAATTTGTGCCGTAAAGCAATGAATTAAAAATTAATTAATCATTGTTTGTTAATCAGTCGATTATGCATGTTGATATCTCGTGCGAGTAATGTCCGCCACTTCCGAGTAATTAGCTCAAGCACTACCATTACGGTATCTGCCACAGGCAATTTTTTTTAATTCTCTATGGTCCAAAAAAAAGGTATATCAGTGTGTTTATATCTAATCATATTTTGTTCTTTAAGCAGTTCAACTATTTTGACTCTGCGTGGAAGCACTTATTTCTGCGTGTTGAGTACAGTCTTCTCGCCATTTTCATGACCTGCTTTTAGGCGCATTGCGCTCATGCTGGCTCGTTTTTCTGTTGCGTGACACGATAAAGCAATAAGCACCTACATCAACGGCATGTAAAAAAAAGAAAATGTTACGCCCATTTAGCTAAAACCAAATTCTTTTGTCTTTTGTCTCACTTGCGTATCTTTCTAATAGAGGACAGCCTAAATTGCCTCGTATTTCTTTAGTCTTTAAAAGAAATGGAAGGATATATGCGGTGGCAGTAAGCAGATTAAGAGGCGAAAAGAAACTTTTCCTACCTACAGTACTCTACCTTCACATTTCACTTGCAGGTTTCCTTAATGAATCAAACACCGCGCTCGAGCTTTTGCGGTTTATTAAAATGATTTCGGTGATCTAATTAGCCCCCCTCCCCGCCCTTCTTATGTAGCTCTGTGAAAACCATTCATCTTTTAGACAACCCCGAAAGGCGTGCTTGCGCAAGGATAATATGATTAAAAGACAGTTGACGCTCTTATACCTGCACCTTGCACATACACAAATTGAGCTTAGTAAATTTCTGATGGTCTAAAAAGGTGCTTTGAGTTAAAATGTTCTTTGAGAATGATGCTTGAGTGTCTTTAGTGATTTTGCGCTCCCATTCCTTTCATTTACCCTGAGCGCGGCACTATCGCTCCCTTCGCTGGCTTTGTTGGTGCGTATAGCAATCAGCACATCCGCATTTTTTAGCGCCCAATCATTGTTAGCATAGAGCTCGCGTTTCCTCGCAGCCGCTTGTTTGGGCCGTTAGTAGCGCTTTGATAGTAAAAAAAATGTGATTCCACTGGTTCGCCCCGCAAGCCAACCACCTTGGATTCCGTTGATATCAGCCTGAAACGAGTATACATATATATATATATATATATATATATATATATATATATATATATATATATATATATAGTGGGGGCACACCCATAAGTCCAGGGCAGTTCTTGAATGTAAAATAGCCGTAAGCACACAGACGGACACACACACAAATGCGAACACGAACAGTCGTAGGCTATTAACGGTATTGCATAAATAACTTTGCTGTCTGAGGCTTGCCGCAAGATATCGTTGCGATACAACAGGGGCTTAAGAAACCTGCTGAGCGCGACATCGGCGCAAGCGAAAACGAAGACAGGCATCTGGGCATCCAGAAAGGCCGGGTAGCCCGGCAGGCAATTCAAATTCTGAAAGGCGCCAAACATGGCAACACCTCCATACACTCGATTCTTTGGTTCCCTGCACACGTCCGGGCCATTGAGGGGGTTCCTCTGGACCTCAACGAGTCTGCCCACGAGGCTGCGCGTGGCTTTACCGACCGCGCTGCCCTCGGATCGGGCGACTCTCTCCCCGGACACAGAGACGCTCCTCTCACACACAACGAAATCACTAAATTATTTTACTTAGAGAGAAGGGTTTTCCCCCCGCCTCACTCCAAGCTAAGCAGGCCGCAGGCGGTCACACTAAGACTTCTGCAAACGAACTCCTACCCAAATCCGGCGTCCCTTAATAGCATATATCCCGACATTTATCCGAATTGTTCTTGAGTGGCCAGTGGTGAGGTAGCTACGTTGCCTCATATGCTTTGGGAGTGCGGGTCGCTGGGCGCGAAGTTCACCAAGGAAGAGTGGGACGCGCTCCTGCGAAGTCCCGCCTTTGAGGGCCAAATCCTGGCCGTCGAGCGCGCCCGCGATCGGGCCGGCAGACTAGATCTGTCAGTCCCGTCGTGAGATTAGCCGGGTGCGCGTTTTATCGCGCTTTGCTGGATCAAATAAAGGTTTATTCACTCACTCACTCATCTGGGCTTGGTACGAGCTGGCTTTCATCTTGGTCTCTGGCTTCGCTGCACTTGTATATATATCCTGTTGAGTTAGTTCCTTTGTATATGTCTCTCCACACGTAACATTGAGGTGGAGGTGCTTTTGACAACGTAACTTGCGTCGTTCGTCACGAGCTCGAGGCCGCCTATCCGCCATCCTTCTCTGCGACGCCTAGCGATCCATCACCAGCCACGATTGCGATGATCCAGGCCGTTGTCCGACAGGAATGTAAAAGTATGAGTCTCAACGCCGTGTTCTCGTCGACTCACGCATCTAGCGTGCAGGACGCTTCTCGGGGCCCTCTCCGACAATCCTTTCCCGCCACGTCCCGCAACCCGTCTGAACGGCGAACCTCTGATGACAGGCCCATCTGCTTCCCCTGCTGCCGCAATGGACATATCACTCGTCACTGCCGCAGCCAATGGCCCACTCCGTCTCCGACGTGCAACCCTGCATATTTCCGTGACACTAGGCCTACTGCTCCACATGCCATTCGTCAGGGTCCTACGTACTGCCGCAGCACGCCCCTGCTCCAAACCTTCGCTGTACGGCCGATCGCCGTCGCTCCGCCGTCGTCAGTCTCTTTCGCCCCAGCGCTGTCACTTACCTTCGCCGTACATTCTCACCCACACCCAGTTGGAAAATTGGGAACTGCAGTCTTTAGAGGGGACGCTGTAATATCGACCTAGCCCTCAAATCCCCTGTTCGCTTTGCCTACGAACGAGAATCTTACTAAAGTTAACGTTATAGACACTAGTGTCACTGATCGACACAGGTAAATACTTCTCCGTTATGAGGGCGCTACCTTCCGACGACGAGTTAGAAAGCTCCTGACTACTGCACAACCCGCGTTGCCCGCGTGGAGGATCGCGGTGCTGCTCTTGTCGTCGGTTTGTGTGCAGCATACGTCAACATCGCCTGCCGTTGCACCGCTGTCGTTTTTTAGAGTGATTGATCATCGATCGCACGACCTAATTCTTAGCCTTGATTTTCTCTCCACGTATTCTCCTCTTAATGATTGATCCACCCCGACCCAACGCCTGGTACTGCCTGTTCCTTCGCATGCTCATGATGCAACCCCCAGCCGCTTAAGTCACAACAGCTTGGTTCGACTGCCACCGAAATCACTATCACATATTGAACTGTCGTATTCTCCGCCCATTCGTCATGGAGGGTACCTCATCCTTCTGCTGCCTGACATTCCGCTGCAGTACGATGTCACCGTATCTCACACAGTTCTGACTATCTCTGCCAACCGGACTTGCATCCCTGTAGTTAACTTTGGTTTAGCCAAGCAAATTGTGCGCCAGAGGAATGTCCTCGCCCAACTTGGGCCTCTAGATGGCCATCCCGTGGCGGCTTTCTCACCCGATGCTTGATCTGAGCCTATCAGGTCTGAAAAGTCTGTCTCTAGTACTGATCCCAAGATTAAGAGAATGATTCCGCAGACCTGCGCGAGTCGAATATCCCTACACCGTTTTCGTTTCCTACAGGGATGTTTTCAACTTTGACAATCGACGCTTAGGCCAAGCGCTTGCTGTCAAGGTATTAAAGGGAAGCTGAAAGGTTTTCCAGAAAAAATGAGTGAGCATCTGTACATAATGGTTTTCAACCCTCCGAATTCGAATATCGTAGCGAAATTGAGCGAAAGGAAGCGCAAATATATTTTATTTCGACGAAAAGTGCAGCAGCGGACACACCCAGCTCGCGCGTCTCGTTTCCGCCTGTCATTGGTCGGGCCCCTCGTGACGTCAACTCTAGTAACCGACCGCTGCCGCTACACATGAAGCGCGGTGCCAGGTAGTTTGGTGCTGTTTTTCTGAGACGGTAATGGAAAATTTAGAGAGACTGCGTTTTTCTGAGGAGTTCGGCGTTACTCCCTACATGTACGAGCCGATTGCGAAGAGCCGGCCTCTCGAAGAAGCAAACGATGCTGGTGCGAGCAGCGCTTTCGACGCGAACGAAAGCAAAGTCTTGGGATCTCCTCGTGTTGGAAATGCTCTTTGGTGAGTATGTTTTTTGCAAAGCGATCTAGTGATCTCGCCGATCTTTCGCTGATCTAGTGAGCTCGTTTCCGGTCAAATAACTGTAGTGTTGTGTTCCTGCATGCCTCCTCGTGGAACGTAAGTGAGGATGCGATCGTCGGCATTTGTGCGCTGTCCAAAGCTGTCGGCAATCTACAAAGACGGTTTAAACGCGTGAAAAGCTTCCCGGTTCATGCAGTACGTGTAGTGACCTTCATCTGTTGACTACCACGTTGACTACCACTCAAGTTGATTACCACTCACGTTGACTACCACGCACGTTGACTACCACTCTACATACACGCAGACGCACCAACAAAGGAATGCAGGGTCGATCGAAGCAGATTACGATGGCACGCACGCAGAAACAAGCGCGGTCAGGCACGGTCGCAGACGCTGCGAAGGAACGAAACACTAGAGTTGACGTCACAACACCGCGGTTTCCGGTCTCCGCTCGCATCGTCAGCGTCAGCAGCAGCGCGTGGCATTCGACGGGGGGCGGAGCTACAGCGCAATTTCAACCGACGATTACGTCGCTCCTAATTAAAAAAAGAACCCGAATTTTACCTACATGGTTTATGAGGTTCCCGCATCCGTATATGAGCGTCTTATTGAATTCGACAGACTCTTCAGCTTCCCTTTAATACTGGAGATGCTGCTCCTACTCACCGTACAATATAAGGAACATCTATAGCAGACTTCGAGTGCTTTCACAGGAGATCGCGCTCTCTCTATGGTGCACACCAAGCTGCTAGACCAACCGGAGCAATCGTCAATACAACCTGCCCTCTTTGATGCATCTCTGTATGCCAACTGGACTCCGCCGAAGAGAGGCCACTCTGCTTTATCGGTTATGGCTAGGGGTGACCTTCACAAAATCTTACTCATTTCGCATTGGAATGGCCGACAACGCTCTCTGCAATGCCTGTCTTTGCGAGGAGACTCTAGAACACATTCTGTGTGACTGTCCTGAATATAATGTTCAGCGACAGTCCCTGGCATCCGTTCTAGCGCACCTCGACACTAGACCATTGTCACTTGAAACGATTTTCACATGTCGCCTACAGAAGACATCGCATTTGAAGGCGACGAAGTGACTACTTCGGTTTTTGAAAGAGACGGGATTGGACAAGCGACTGTGAGAGAGATATCACGTACCACGCAAGAGTGATGGACTCTAACTGACGATGTGTGTGCTGTGCTATGTGCTCTCTCTCTCTCTCTCTCATTTCCCCATCTTTCACCCCCCCATCCCGTTCCCATGTGTAGGGTAGCAAACCGGTTGAGCTAAACTGGTTAACCTCCCTGCCTTTCCTTCTCCACTGTTTCCTTGCTTTGTTATAGTGGAACATCTATATTGGGTCTGAACTGAGGTTGTCTTTGTCACGCTTGTGTGCCCCGTGTCTACTCTTGCGCTGGTCACTTCAGCAGTTCACAACATGCTGGATAAGAACATCACTGAGCTTCCTTCGAGTCACTGGGCGTCGCCGTTTCGGTTGGTTAAGAAAAAGGACGGAACATGGCGCCTCTGTGCGGATTACCGTCATCTGAAAAAAGGGACGATAAAAGACGTGTACCCGCTGCCGCGAATCGTCTACATCACACTTGACTGACTCTACGGTGCCAGTGACTTCTCTATTGACCTTCGATATGGATGCTTGCAGAACGCCGTCGACGATCTAGACAGGAAAAATAGTGCATTCATAACACCCGACAGTCTTACCCAGTTCACCCCTACGCTTAGGGGCTACACGTGTCAGGAAAATGGCCGTACGGCAACTCTCATTAGCAAACAAGTAGTAGCCATAGCACATAACGAAATAAAGGACACCCGGATCGAACACGTGATCACGGAGATAATCCCCAAAAAGAAAGCACGATCTAAAAGCACTTATATTATAAACCTATACAGCCCGCCCAGACAGAAAGATGGGGACTTTATTAGGCTCTTTACGGAGGCGAAAAAGTTCGCGGGGAACAACACCCTAGTAATAGCAGGTGATTTCAACGCCAAGAGCCCGAGGTGGGGCTACAATAAAGACGACAAGAAGGGACGTGGCATTTGCGCTGCAGCAGAACAGGCAGAGTGCGAATTGCTAACCGACGAACACCACCCAACTAGACAGGGGAACAGCGTCAGTTCAGACACGTGCCCTGACTTAACCTTCGTAAGGGGCGCCAGACAAGCAGAATGGGAGAACCTGCTCGAGAACCTTGGAAGCGACCACCACATAATAAGGATCAGCACAACCGCAACCAATATCAAGCGGAAAATAGGCAAGGTCCGCCTAACGGACTGGGACGCCTTCAGAGCACACTGCAAGCAGATCAAGGGCGACATTGTATCTGCGGAGGAGTGGAGCCAGCAACTCAGACAGATCCAAGAACTCTATACTAAAGAGGTGGATAGAACCGAACAAACTCCGGAGGTGGACAAGCGGCTCCTCAAGCTATGGGAGGCGAGACGCGGCCTCACCAAGCATTGGAAAAGACAGAAGTTCAATAGGAAGCTAAAGATTAAAATAGCCGAAATAACTAAACAAGCGGAGGAGTATGCAACGCAGCTGGCTAGGCAAGGATGGCAGCAATTCAGCAACGCGCTGAACGGCACCCTCAGCACGGCCAGGACGTGGCAGATCCTCAAGTCCCTCATGGACCCGAGCAAGAACAAATCAGAAAGCGGCAAATCGATTCAGAGGCTGGTGCACCAGTACACGGGCACGGACGAACAGCTACTCGAGGAAGTCCGGGTCAAATGCTACGGCAGAGACCAGGTCGAAAGCTACCAAGAAGAGTACCAGGGCGAAGAGAATCCCACCATGGATCGGCCCATAACGAGAGAGGAAGTCGTCGAGGCGATCAGGTCGGCAACAAAAAACACAGCAGCGGGGGCGGACAGAATCAAGAACTCGCTCATAAGAAACCTCAGCGATGGCGCCATAGATCAGCTCACAGCCTACTTCAACAAGCTCTGGCACGAAGGAAAAGTGCCGGCCGAGTGGAAACACGCGGTAGTGGTAATGATCCCGAAGCCAGGCAAGAAACTCCAGGTCGAGAACCTCAGGCCGATCTCCCTCACGTCGTGCCTGGGCAAGATGTACGAGAAAGTAATCACAAGAAGGATCCAGTCGCACCTAGAGAGGAACCAACTGTACCCAGACAGCATGTACGGGTTCAGAGCCCACCTGTCTACGCAGGACGTACTACTCCAACTCAAGGAGGAAGTACTCGAGCAAATGCCGAGAAGTGGCGAAAACGTTGTCATGGCCCTCGACATAAAGGGAGCCTTCGACAACGTGAGCCACGCCGCCATCATGGAAGGCATCAACAACACCAACTGCGGGGGAAGAACCCACGACTACATCAGGGCCTTCCTGAGCGACAGAACAGCGACCGTGGGACTAGGCGAGCTGAGAAGCGACGTCTTCACCACGCCTTGCAAAGGAACACCCCAAGGCTCCGTGATATCGCCCGTCCTGTTCAATATGGCGATGATCGGGCTAGCAAGACGCCTCAAGGAAATCCCGGGGATCCAACACGCGATGTACGCCGACGACATCACGGTGTGGGTCACCCAAGGATCGTTAGGGGAGAAGCAGGACAGACTACAAGAAGCTGCGACCTGCGTAGAGACCTACGTCAGGGAGAGAGGCCTCAGATGTTCGACGGAGAAGTCGGAAATCATCAGGATCGGAAGAAATCCTACCAAAGCCTCTCTGGAAGTAGTTCTAGAGGGGCACTTGATCCCAGAGCAGAACATGGTACGAATCCTAGGCATGTGGCTGCAGAGCAGCCGAAAATGCAGCCATACCATCAGCCTGCTGAGAAGAGCCGCGGAGCAGGTTGGCAGAATGATCAGTAGAGTCTCCCAGAGAAGGTACGGGATGAAAGAAGAAGATACCCTCAAACTCGTCAACAGCCTAATCGTTAGCAGAGTTATGTACTCCTTGCCCTACCACGCAACAACAAAGGCGGAGCGAGAGCAAGCCGACTGTATTCTCAGGAAGGCATACAAGATTGCTCTACACCTGCCCAGAAACGCATCAAACGAGAAGCTACTCCAACTCGGAATCAGCAATACCTTCGATGAGCTTGCCGAGGCTCAATTGGGGGCACAACTCATCAGACTCAGAGGCTCCTCTACGGGAAGGGCGCTCCTGAGAAGGTTGGGTCGGAACACGTGCGGACTGGTCGACAGATACGCGGACGTACCGGACGACCTTAGAAAGACCTTTAATGTAGGACCCCTGCCTAAAAACATGGATCCTAACCTACACGAGGACAGACGAACAGCAAGGGCCGAGCAGCTAGAAAGGAGGCTAGGCCGGTCAGAGAACACAGTCTATACGGACGCCTCCATGTACGTACATGCAGGGAAGCGCTTAGCCGCTACGGTGGTAGTTAATAGCACAGGAGACATGGCCACATGCGCCTCAGTGGAGGTCGTGGGCATAACGGAGGCCGAGGAAATTGCCGTCGCGCTGGCGGTAGCAGAAGGCTATAGGAAAGGCCGATCCCTAAACATCTTAACAGACTCGAAAGACACGTGTAAAAACTATACGAAGGGCAGAATTAGCGGCATGGCCCTCAGGATAATCAGTGGGGCAGCAGCCTCTGCTGAGCAGACACCCATACAACACATAATCTGGGTCCCAGGCCACGCAGGAGTAGCGGGGAACGAAAGAGCAGACAGCCTAGCTCGAGGGCTTACATACCGAGCAGGCATGTCAGATGTTCTGGAGCTTCAGCTACTAGCATGCGAGGGGGGATACACAGAGACATTACAACTATACAGGGGGACTAGATTCAAGTACCCACCACCACACAAAGCCCTCACTAGGGAGGAAGCAGTCGGGTGGCGTAGGCTACAAACAAACTCCTTCCCCAACTTGTACATCTATAACAAGATGTCACCAACACAATACAGAGCAAACTGCCCCTGGTGCGGCAACACACCCACACTATACCACATCACTTGGGAGTGCGAACGAAATAAAGCATTCCACCAACACGAATTCCCGAGTGCGGAGCAATGGGAGAGCCGGCTCACCAGCAGCGAGCTCGCGGCCCAAAGGGCCTTAGTGCGGCACGCTGCTGATGCAGCGCGACTCAGTGGAGCCCTGGACTAGGGGCCCAACCTTGCTGAAGAGAAGCCTCAAGTCGCCGGCGCCAAGAAGACGACGGAGGCTTCGAATCCGCGAATCTCTTAAACGATCTCATTAAAAGTTTTCTACTACTACTACTATCAGTGTTATGCCCTTTGGATTATATAACGCGCCGGTCACTTTTGAGCGTATGATGGACACTTGCTTCAGGGTTTTTAATGGTCCACATGCCTGCGTTACCTCAACGGCGTTATTGTCTTTTCACCAACATTTGACGCTCACGTTGAACGTCTCGCAGCCATGGATGACGATTTTTTGTCGAATTGCACGATGCAACTGAACACATCAGAATGTCCGTTTCGGCCCCCACCAAATTACGGTTTTTGACAAACCTCGCCCAAATCGAGCCTGTCACAACAGCATTGTGTACGAATGCCCGTAGTCATGGTGTTGGCTCGGTCCTAGCCCAGCGTCAGCGTGGCCACGATCGCTTTATCGCTTATGCCACCGCCTCGCAGACGACATCACCATCTGGTGCACCGGCGGTAGCGAAGGGCAAGTGGAAAGCGCCATGCAAGAGGCGGTAGACGTCACAGAGCAGTACCTGCTACCCACCGGACTCAGATGTTCCCCGACCAAATCTGAGCTTCTCCTTTATAGAAAAGAAAAAGGCCGCAGACCCAAGGGCTGGAAACCGGTCTCAGAAAGTGACATTCACCTGTTCACTCGGAGCGGTGACCCGATACCCAGGGTCGACACCATCAGAGTCCTGGGTATGTTCATAGAATCACGCGGCGGCAACGGCACTGCGTTACGCAAGATAATTGCGAAAACCGACAATGCTTTTCGCCTCGTCCGAAGGGTCACGAACAGACATCGTGGCCTCAAGGAGGACAACCTGCTTCGGCTCATCAACGCCTTTGTGCTGTGTCACTTCACCTACACGGTGGCCATGCACAACTGGCTCAGAGCCGAGCGGGAAAAGCTTAATGCCCTCATTAGAAAATTCTTCAAGAGAGCCCTCGGGCTGCCCGTCAGAACGCATACAGAGGACCTCCTTCGGCTCGGCATACACAACACCATGGAGGAGATGGCCGAGGCTCAGGAACGGGCCCAGCTAACTCGGCTGTCCACCACGCCAGCCGGCAGGCGTATCCTCGAGGAGATCGGACTCGCACCAACCAAGAACTTGGCTGAAGACACCCAAATCCCCAGAGAAATAGGGGAGAATATCGTGGTCGCCCCTTTGCCCCGCAACGTTCATCCCGTTCACAACGCAGGTCGTCGCAAGGCAAGGGCACTTAATATACTAAAGCAAATAAACAAAGACAAAATCGCAGCAAGCTTCGTGGACGCAGCTGCATACCGAGACGGCAAGGCTTTTGCGGTTTCCGTCATTGACACGCTGGGCAAAGTCATCAACTGTGCTTCCGTCCGGACGACGAACCCAGAGGTGGCCGAGCAAGTGGCCATTGCACTCGCCATGCAAGACGGTCGGAGAGACAGGGTGTATAGCGATTCGAAAGCCGCCATCAGGGCATTCCAGAAAGGCCGGGTAGCCCGGCAGGTAGTTCACATTCTGAAAGGCGCCAAACAGGGCAACACCTCCATGCACTCGATCCTTTGGTTCCCTGCACATGTCGGGGCGATTGCGGAGGTTCCTCTGAACCTCAACGAGTCTGCCCACGAGGCTGCGCGTGGCTTTACCGACCGCGCTGCCCTCGGATCGGGCGACTCTCTTCCCGGACACAGAGACGCTCCTCTCACACACAACGAAATCACGAAATTCTTTTACTTAGAGAGAAGGGTTTTCCCCCCGCCTCACTCCAAGCTAAGCAGGCCGCAGGCGGTCACACTAAGACTTCTACAAACGAACTCGTACCCAAATCCGGCGTCCCTTAATAGCATATATCCAGAGATTTATCCAAATTGTTCTTGCGTGGCCTGTGGTGAGGTAGCTACGTTGCCTCATATGCTCTGGGAGTGCGGGTCGCTGGGCCCGACGTTCACCAAGGAAGAGTGGGACGCGCTCCTGCGAAGTCCTGTCTTTGAGGATCAAATCCTGGCCGTCCAGCGCGCCCGCGATCGGGCCGGCAGACTAGATCTGTCAGTCCCGTCGTGGGATTAGCCGGGTGCGCGTTTTATCGCGCTTTGCTGGACCAAATAAAAGTTTATTCACTCACTCACTCACTCACTCATCTAACCATCAGAGCGCAATTATTTTATTAATGAACGGGAATGACTTGCTGTTGTCCGGGGGGTTGCCAAGTTCCGTCCCACCCTTACGGCCGTCCTTTTTCCGCAGTAACCGGTCATCATGTGCTCTGCTGGCTTTCGTCACTGAAGGAACCCAGGGGCTGACTTGGTCGTTCGACTTTGAATCTCCAAGAGTTTTTATACCCTGTGATTCACGAGTGCGGACGCCTGCACCAAGACGCATGCAGTTTTTCGCGTTAGCCCATCGACAACGGCGACGTATCCGACATCGAGAATGCCGCTTGTGTTTTCTCCGTGTCTCAGATCCTCCGTATCGCCGACGACCAACGATACGATGCCTCACTGAAAGCGCTCATCGATCGTTTTGAATCCGCGCCTGACGACGCTTCCTTGCACATCTTCGTTCTCCGGGGTGAGGACGTCGTAATGTTCATCCCGATGGCCTCTACCTCCTTCTCCTCATGCCAAACCACCGCCGCTCGGCTGTCTTAAGTGAACTTCACGACACGCCCGCCACTGGACGTCTCGGCGGGCCTCGCACTTACGACTGAAGACGCTACCACTTTTTCTGGCCCGGACTTCCACGTTCAGTGCGACGTTACGTCTCAGTTTGTGAGCCATGCCAATGCCGCAAGAAGCCATCCTTGTTTCCCGCTGCTTACTTGCAGCCACTTGATATCCCGGTAGAGCCATTTGGTCGTCTCGGCATGGACCTCCTGGGCCCTCTTCCGGTACCTGCGTCGGGAAAAATGCAAAAGCGCTCGTGTACTTGGATTTAGGTGCAAGCTCAAGATCTACCAGGTGGCCAAAATCAATCGGGAGTACCTCGTTACGGCGTGCTCCATGATGAGATTATAGTTTTGGCACGGAAAATCCCAGAATTTCATCTTTAATGGTTTTTAACTTCTTTTTGTGCTGGTTGTCTTAATGGGGATTTATTTAGAGGGTTTGTAGGGAAGTTATAGGTATTCTTCTGTGTATAAATTTTATATGTAGATAGCCTGCACGCTTATGGCCTTGCAATTTTTTTGCAGTTTCTCCAAGCGTGCTCACATTGGCTGCTCTCCTAATTATTTTTCCTATATTTCTTTTTTCTTATCTATATTTCTCCTTCCAGAAGAGTAGGATAGCGAACCGGGCATGGCCTTAGTTGGCCTCCCTGCCTTTCCTTCTTTGTATCTCCCTCTGAAAATTAACAATCCAAAATTTTGTGGAACACAGCAGACAAAGGAAAACAGTCTTAACGGCTTTTTGTGTGCGGACAGTATACCAAATTTTTTATTTTTTTTATTTGCAGAATACTGTACTCTAATGTACGCTTTCTTCTCTTTTCTCTCTCAAATAAAGGACGAGTCGATAAAAAAGCAAAGCTGCTCACGCGGCACTATAGGCAAAACACTTTAGATGTCCAATTTTATTTCGAAGTGTCCGCTTAGAGGCTGTGTCCTTCCTTATACCATCATCGGCCACCGCGTCAGTAGACCGTAATACATACGTTCCTACGTACAAAAGAATAGCTTTCTTACATACTAACCTTCTATAAATGAAAATCTGTCATTTATTTTCTCCACATCGTGTCCATAAAGCCTGTGCAGTCACGATGGGGTTGACCATGACACCGCGAAAGCATTCGAATGCTCGCCATCTTTGCAATCAAACATCTTTATACGGTTGGCCGTTTCAGGGGCAACGCCGAGACTCTTGAAAAGCTGTAAAGCGTTTGCCAGAAAGCCCACGCATTGCATATGCTTGTACCGACAAATTTCTTCGAGATAAAAAATGCACCTCCTCAAGGCCATAGCTTTGTGTGCGTCGGCACAAAAGGACAAACCAAAGTGCTTTTTTTTTTTGTTTGCGCGAGAGTGCACTTGAGCAGTAAGCGCACTCCCCCCCCCCCCCCCCCCCCCCCCGTCGTCCAATTTCTTTCAACAAACACGTCAGCAGACTTCCGAGGCGCCAACGAGGCTTTCAATAGCTTCGGTTTCCCTAGGGCAGAACGTGACCTTGTGCATTTTTCCAGCACAATGACGCCCGATTTTCTGAACCGCAATTGATTACTTAAAATAGAAGCGAAGGCAAGGCTTCGTACGACTGCTGCCATGTAGCGTCCGTTCAAAAAAGGGCAGGGCGCATGCGTTGATGCCATGTAGCATTCTTTAAAAAATGAAAGTAGGACGCATGCAGGACTTTTGCCAGTCAAACTTTCAGCGGCCATAACCAAAAGCTGTGGGTCAGCTCTATATATTGATTGGCTGACTGACTGATTTTAGTGCGTTAAGGTAATGACTGGGCTGTGAGATAAGTCATAGTTGAAGATGCAAGATTTATTTTGACAGGCCTTTGAGGTTCGTTAATATTTGAATTGCACGAAGTGCACCAGCCATCTTGGATAGCATTGTCATGGCGGGTTCGATTTCCTCCGCAGCAGCACCGGTATAGAACCCGCAACGTCGACCTCAATAGCAGAACGTCATAGCCATTCATCCACCGCACCGGATGCGCAGGCATAAAAATGCCTATTGTTATCGCCCAGAATAAGAGCTGGACCATGGGATGCCTTAGCCAATGCTGTAGGTTTGTGTAATTATATTATCATCTTTCTAACCCCTATCCCCCATCCCCAGTGAAGGGTAGCAAACCGGATACTCATATCTGGTTAACCTCCCTGCCTTTCCTCTTCATTCACTCTCTCTCTCTCTCTCTCTTGCGTAATTATATATCTTCACTGAAAGTGGCTCAGACTATGTACAACTGGAATTCGAAGTCGCGAGTTCGATCCCGGCCACAGTGCATGGTAGCATTCCGATAGGGGCGGATTGGGCAAAAGACGCTCGTGTACCGTGCAATGGGTGCCCGTTAAAGGACCCCGGGTGGTTAAAATTATTCCAAGGTCCCCCCACTACGCTTTGCCTCATAATCTGTATATCTCTCTCCGCACGTAAAACTTGAGAATACATTTTTTATTACAGAAACGAAATTGACTAGCAGGAAATGCATGGTTCCAACCTCTTTACCTGATCGCCTAGCTAAGTCTATCAATCAGTGTACGCTAGCCTTTCTTTCATTTTTAGATCCAAGTGCGCTGGTGGCCGTCAAGAATCTCCTTTTGAGCTTGCTCCATGCAGAGTGGCGCGTACGCCGATGTGGAAACTCTGATGGCCGCAGTACCAGACGGCTATGCTGAACCACGGTGTGCCTTATTTTAACTTGCTTTACGAAGGCGCCTTAGCGATTTAAAATCCTTGTTCAATAGACAGATCTTCCACAAGACGCATAGTATTCAACAGGATGATACCTTGTGTACTAGTGAGCAATATAATAGTCAAATATTGTCAGTTTCACCTGAAGGCGAACCCTTTAGAGCGATAGCAAGGTTTAGCGTTGTGCTTAAGGCGCCGCCGAACGCTGGTGTGATGAGGATCCTGCTAGCGGCTTTGCCGGTGTCGCACATTCATGCTGTACGAGGGGAGACCGAAAGAACATAATCGGCGTTGACCATCACCCGAAGAAAGAATTTCATAAGTTTAGCCTATGAATATACCGCTGTCGCTGCCGTGCCCTCTGAAGTGGTGGGCTCGCGCTCACTGCGTGCGGTGCGGCATGCTCGACGGGACCGGCCACGTGTGTGCGCACGGCGCTCATGCCCACAGTTTCTTTGCTGCTGCTGTATGCGCACGGTGTGCGTGTTCGTGAGGATGGCACACTCACGCTGCAAAGTCAATCCAACGTTGTAAGCGCAGCAGGAAACGGAGCGGGCTGTCTCTGCCTTCCTTGAATTTCTGAGAAACCCATGACATAGATCCGTGGTACTATTACCTGCAGAGACGAATTTATATATACTTATCTCCTATTGCCTCTTCATCTCATCTTAACCCCTCATGTGCCTATTTTTTCGTCTCTTCATTTCTCTCCGAGAACAGTTTCGAGCTATAGGGATCTTATTCCAGTGAGCTTTCTCTCTCTCTCTCTGATTTATTTATTTATTTATTTATTTATTTATTTAATGAATCAATCAATCATACCAGCCCTGTATGTTCCCTACAGGACAAAGGCCTCTCCAGGCGAACTCCAATCACCCGTCTTGTGTCTCTTCCCAGCGAGATTGTTGAGGGCACTGCTCCCTATATAGCGCGGGTGGGGACGTGTCACGTTGTATTTTGTGTACCTCAAGGAATTTTCTTCTTCAGCCAGTAAAAGTAAGCACGCAAATAATATCTAGCTAAGGTACCCCTGCCCGATGCTTCTTATAGTTCTCTTCATCTTCTAATTTACACCTTGACAATTCAGAGAGTAATTAACGAGTTAATGTTCTAATATTTCTAACTGATTAAAGGACCGCAGCAAAATTTAGCCGGTGGCTGCTCCAATAGACTGTGAACAATGTGTTCTTTCCTTTGTTCGTTTAAATTAATTGGTCTTTTTTTTAAAGCTTGCTGCATGATTGTAGCGCACAGGATGTCACAGAAGCTCAGTGCTGCATGATGGCACAGTAGTCGTTCCGCCTTCATTAATTGGCACGAAAATCCGTGCCGAGGCTGACGGGTGCGGCGCAGTGCATGAGCCCACTGGCGAGACTTTTGGGGCTCAGCCATGCGTTGGAGAACTGACGCAATCGGCCGAGAGAAAGCTTTGGCAAACATTTGCATAATGCGGCGTTGCAAACTGAAATGCGGCTGTTCTGCAACGCTTAAAAGAAACGCTGCTTCATGCGAGCAAACAGTTTCCATTGGTAGCTCACATTTTCAGAGGGTAATTCTAAATGTAAGCCCACTGTTGGGGTTTCATTGCCTGGGAGGGTGTTGCCCGAATTCCGAGCGGGGATCAAAGAACAACAATAGGAGTCTATTGAATCATTGTTCAGCTTTGTTTAAATCACTGTTTGAAGAGGTTGTTTTCGTTTACAATTACAAGGCAGCATCGGGAAGAACTAAAAGATATCAATACACAGCCATAAAATCAACCGCGGACAGTAACAAAATGTTTTGGGGAAATATCCGCTTTAAACGATTACGTCCTTTATTCTACAACACAAAAAAAAAAAAATCTAAAGGTGTGTTCTTTTGCAAAGTTAGGTGGTTCAGGCGGCTTAAAGTTTTTTTCGTCCTTAATAGCAACAAGATTCACAGCGATCAAACTTTGGTGTCATACAAATCAGCAGCTAGAGGAGGAACTGCAGTTTGATGTCGTCGTAACTCATGTAGTGTTATAGGTATTACAACAGTTTGTACGCCTCATAGAATTCTAAGGCGTTCCAGTTATTGCATCACCACATGCGGCACGTGGCGAAATAAGCATCGGCACCAATAGACGCGCACGGAGCGAGCGAATCAACGTCACAATATGAAAATTTTACCTGTAGCAAGACTGGCAGAGGCATAGACGCCTGTATTGTAATGAATGCTTCCAGTAGACGTCTTTATCCAACGCAAATGATTAATAAAGTGAATGAAAAAGAAAGATAAAGAGATGGTCAGGCGGTATAATTATGAGAGTTGATTGCTTCAGAAAGTATTGCCTTCATTCATTTCGTACGTTGTGTTTATGCGATTGTGCGCTCAAAGGTTTGTGTGCTTGGTTTGTGTTAGTGCTAAGGATAGGAAGAGCCCTGAAAAATATAATGACGTCTAAGACCTGTCGTATACACCTTGATACATCTCTGTGTGAAACTTGGATGCACAGAGAGAGAGAGAGAGACTCTTTATTAGAAAAACAGAGATTTTTGCCGGCGTGTACACAATCGCTGGCATGCTACTCTGTGCCGGCGCACCAAGCCTTGGAGTAGATCCATAGTATCGGATGGAGCACCTGGTGCGTTTGTTGCTTAATTTTTGTGGACCCATTTGCCGTGATGACGACGCCTAGTATAAGCTGGCATAAGTGGGCATCGAAATAGGTGCAGGGGAATAGGAGTGTTAGGAAGTTGTCGGCGGCCCCAGCTGTCAACCGACATGTAGAGTGTATTCTCCGTTGAAAGTGTCTACCCTGTTGATTGGCGCCACTCGTATACGCTGTGTTGAATGCATCCTGCAAGGCGGATTCCTCTCGTTGCAGGTCGCTGTGGACACTCCACGCGGTAATATTACCGGCCTATACAATGCAGTATGCGTTCGAAATCGTTGACAGGGCTTACCCGGGGGTGTTGCTTTGCCAGGTCGGAGAGCTTGGCTGCAAATTTGTATGTAACATATATGTGTTTCAGTAAAAAGAGTTGGAAGGTAGAATTGGAGTTTGTGCTCACTACCGCTATTTCGTCTGGTAGTAGTTTGATTTTTTTCATCGATTGTGACAATGCCTTACATCAGGCACAGTTTTCAAGTCGCTAGATTAATGCTTTCCGAGTATTCTGTAATTAAAATAGTGTATAAATAATTTCCAAAGCTTGCCCATTGCGATAAAGGATTGCAATGTAAACGTACACACGTTTTAAGTGATGTAAATAAGTAGTGCTCGATGGCTCGTCCCATAGAGCCAAGAATCACAGTCCCGTGGTCTTGTGGGATGAAGGCCCACTGTTTGCAGGTAGCGCCGTCAGATGTGGTTTAGGCCAGGACATGTCCACAATAGGTGTCTAATTGTTACCGCGGCGGGAGAGCTGAGAAATATGGCCAGGTATGGCCAGGCAGGACCACAGGGTGAGCTATAGCGTTAGAAGCACATCATGTTAGAACAATGTCCGGGCGATTTGTCACTCGTCCTTCATCAGGATGACCGCAGAGGCGAGGATCGCGGAAGCAGTGGGGTCGAGCTGACATTGAGCTTTCGCCATTGCACGAAACGTACGCCAGAAGGAGGCTGTGCGTGACGAGGGTTTGACGAAGTAGACCGCGACATTTTGTAGGATATTCTGGAAAGGGAAGGCGTAGGCGACGATTGACTACAGCTTTTGACAGAGCTTTACCTAGAAAATAGGACTTGCGTTGCATGGGAATGGATGAGGAGCGAAGAGAAAGTTGATATCAACAAGGGACTGAGGCAGGGGTGCGCTTTATCCACACTGCTCTTTATGATGTAAATGGTTAGGATGGAAAGGGCACTAGAAAGAAGTAATATTGGGTTTAATGTCTCTCACAAACAGGTGGGTACATTTGTAAACCAGCAGCTTCCAGGTTTGTTTTATGCGGACGACATTGATTTGCTAGCTAACAAGCAAAGTGATATGCAACGGCTGGCTGATATCTATGGACAGGAAGGCGATAAGTTAGGTCGGAAATTTAGCGTTAAAAAATCAGGTGTTATGGTATTCAATGAAAACAGCGAACAGACAGTGACAATACAGGGCCAGAAAATACCTCGGGTAAAAAAATATAAATACCTTGGTATATGGATAAACGAATGTCATAGATCTATGGAAACACTGGAAAAAACAATAACAGTAAATGAGAAGGGAAATGCTGCCATAATGAAACACAGCCCTATGGGGATATGTAGAAAGGTGTAATCGTTTCAGGACTTACATTTGGAAATGTGGTTGTTTGCTTGAAATCAGGGGTACAATCAGGACTCGATGGCGACCAAAGGTCAGTGGGACGCCTCGCATTGGGCGCTCATGGGAAGGCTACAAATGAAGCTCTGCAGGGTGATATGGGTTGGGCAAGTTTTGAAGTGAGGGAAGCTCACAGTAAAATTAATTATGAAGAACGACTGAGGAATATGGAAGAAAGTGGGCTGGGAGAGTGTTCAGGAATTTGTACAGGAGTAACATCGATTCACTGTGGAGGAAAAAAACTAGGAAACTTACCAGAAATTATGCCGCCTGTATGGTGAGCAACACAGCAACAAAGAACGTCAAGCGGAAAGTCAGAGAGGCTGAAAGAATCTCATGGGTGGAGGCAATGGAAAAGAAACCTGCCATGAGTAAGTACTTAAGAAGGAGAAAACAAAATCCGGAAAGAAGCAATTTATGATAACTCAAAGGGAAGCTCATTGCTTTTAGAAGCGAGATCAGGATGCTTAAGAACACGCAGTTGTAAAGCGAGATATAAGGAGGAAGAAGAAGTATGTACTTGCTGCGATAAAGCTAAGGAAACGATGGAACATGATGTAGCAGAATGTGGAGGCATCTGGCCAGCAGTCGATTTAGGAATCACTGGCCTCCTTGAAGCCTTTGGTTTCAGCGAGGGCAGGGGGAAAGTAAACATGTCCGCTACAGAGATTAGTAAGAGGCGATTGGAGGATTGGTGTAAGAAAAGTAGGGAAACGACAAACAACGGAGGCGTACAAAAACAAAGTTCACAATAGGGGCTCAGAAACTTTTGTAATGGGAATTCATCATGGGTTTTTTTTCTCTTTTCTTTCTTTCTTTTTTAACATAGGTAAGACATTAGGCAATAAAATAACAAGAGCTTGGTGGCGGAGCCCATTGCCCTCTTCCAAAGGGGAGGCTCATAACATCCATCCATCCATCCATCCATCGGTCCGAGGGACGCGCACCACTCCAGCCATCGTCCTCTGTGGAGTCTTCGTTAGTGCCGACGGGCTTGTGCCGTGATACGGCGCATTTGAATTTTCGCTTTCATTGACGTGGGAATCTAGCGCCGCAGCAAGCTCTCAGCCCGGTGCCGTACCGCCCAAAGGCGCAACAGCTGCAGACCTGGGGCCGGACGAGCTTCGTCTACCCGCGACATTTGCGTCGCTGAATGGAGTGCCTTCCGATGAAATTCTTGAAGGTTTTGTGGGGTCATATGCTGTGTCATGAGCTGTGCGTCCCGAAAGGCGTCCCAATGAGCAACTTGAAAGCAGCGACGAAGTTGGGAGCGGCTGTGGGATTGAAATTCGAGACTTGAAATAGTTGATTTTATCTTATCTGACGTTCCTCTAGAGAACATACGCATGGAGTCCACGTATTCTGAACTCAACAAAACTCAGTCAAAGCTTAAAAATTATTTACCTGTTAACCTTCACTAGGCTTTCAGTGGTCCTGAAGATCCAAGAAATGTGGTTAAACTAAACGTTCATTGGACAGAATTCACTGAAGCCAGAAGGGGCTATTGATCAGACATGGCGCCATTTAAGGTACACAACACACAGCCGCGAACTATTTGAAATGAGGAAAGAGGGGAGGGGGTGACAGTATAAAGCATGCATGCATTCATGAAAGAAACACATAAGGAATGGCTATACGAATTGAGTGTGTTTTACAATCCTCTCGGTGGGGGACTTCGTCTACTGTCGTGTGATTTCAAGGATAAAAGAATGGCAGCTGCATGATATGTTTTGGGCACGTAGCGGATCTTCTTCGACCTATTCCCTTCCGCCAGTGAACAAGAAAGGGATGAGAGAGCAGGATCTTATAAGATAGAGAATAGTGGATGGCACGGAACTCGCTGACTCATCTATAATAGCATTGCTGCTAAGCTCCCGAAGTCATCGAGTAGTCACAAAGCGGGCCTTTGCTTCGCTTCTGTTTTCACTGTTCGGTAACACGGGGCATGATCCTGGGTCATATGCACGTCGAGGCCGACGCAGCACAGTTAGTGGCTCAGGTGACATTTAAAAGCACACGTGAGGCAAACGGTACACTCATAGGAAGGCCACGCTGTCAAAATTTCAAATGCCCAAAGTTTTCTAAATAGCGCAATCATCTAGAGATGGCCTATCTACAGTTTTGTAGCTTTTTTTGACGTTCGGCTGTGATGACTGTGCCCCTTCGCATTTTCTTTGTGTTTCGTGTTTGTCTCTGGTTTTACATCGTATTACGAATAGCCATGTCATCTATGGACGAGTTACGGTGGCGTCTCTGCTTCGTTGGCTCCTTTCCATAGAACGTGATCAAGCTACACAGTTCGACGTAAGCGACCCCGGCTCAGCGTGGGCGTGCATTGATGCAGCAGGAATAGAAAGAAGTGCAGGCCCAGCGAAGAATTCAATTGGATCTCGATTCCCGGGGTCTTCACCGCATGTGGCCAAACGAGCAGGTCGTTAACTGCATGGTATCTCCCGTTACCAAGGCTTTGCCTCCCTACCTTACCTCGGCTGTTCTCAGCCACGCCAGAGCTCTCGCTGTAATCGAACGCCGTGGTGCAAACAACCTCAGTGATTACGGGCATATTGGCCGTATACATGCGAGCGAGTTACGCTAAGCCGTAGAAGGCGCGTCTTTCAGTACCCAGAAAAAGATTGCATAAGAGCGACACGTGTACGTCCGTAGTTAATGGTATGTATGTTCATGTGCTATTTTTGTGAGTGGGTCCCAAAGTAGATATTCTGGTACTTGATTTCTGTTTATGGCACACCAAGAGGAAAGTGGTAAAACAGAGTTTCCACGCTTTGCGGTATCTTCCCATACACAGCGAATGTCTGCCCAGGCTCTGCAGCATACAAACACATCTCGGACATAGTCTCGTTGCTGATGGCGCCAATGTCAGACACCGAAGGTATATGTCATTATTATAGACCATTTTAATCACTTAGTATCGTGTCTGCGGTTACTAGAAATCATTTTTTTTTTTCAAGATCTAAATTGGTTTTTGTGTGTTCTACTTTCTTTTGAATAATGTACTGTATTTAACATTCATACTTACCACCAGGGATACTGAACGATGAATGCACGGATATCAAATATCAAGAGAAAAACAGCGACTGCAAGAAAGAAAAAGGAAAAACAGAAGAAAACATCGAATTCTACCGGTAATATCGTGATAGACGCTTTAATATTGAGCTCGTCTACGAGCGATGTATAACTTCCCCAGGCAGCTGCGATCTATCAAGTTTATGAATGACTTTGTGTTGTACTATCATAAGAAGCCAGCAAACAGAGACACCAAGGACACCAAAGGAGAAATTACATGTGCTTCTTAATTGGATTAAATAGATGATAAATTCGTGGAAATGTTTCGCGCCTCTAACGTGTGTTTCGCGTCTGTAACGCATTAACGCAACTCCAGCCTTGCCACGCGCTGAAGATATCGTTCGGTGTCTGCGGTTTGTGGCAGACCCAGGTGGCGCTGTCGACCAAACGCTGAGTGGAGGGTGGCAGTGAGCTGCGCGTCTGCTGCGTGTCTGGGACTCGGCTTTCATAACATCGCCAATCGCGAAGAAGAAAAGCGTCGAGCAAAATGTTGCAAAAGAAATACTCAAGGTTGCGAAGTCAGAAACTTTAGCATGCCGCACGCGTCTTCATAAACAAGAACAAATGCCACATGTACAGGGCGTATCAGCTAAAATTCACGAAGCATTAAAAAAATTGATTCTCCGCCAATAAGACCGAGTATATACTTGTTAGTAAAAGTCTAGTTAAGAAACCCTCATTGATTTACTTTCCCTAGAATTCATTTGGCTAATTAGAAATAATTAGCTACCTTTGTAATTGTTGGTCCAATTGTTAAGATCTCAATTGTGGAGTTGGAGAACTGCAACGGAAGTCAGACTTAGATACTTTCAGCAAAGTACACATCGTGTGTTCATTTTGTTTCGGCGAGGAAACAAAGAACGGCTTCAGAAATAAAAAAAATACTACGTGATTATGCACAGGCGTGCATGGATTAACCGCGCCATTAAGCAGTCTCACTCCGAAAGCAGACAGATCGCCACAGCTTCGCCGCTCGCGGCAAGGGGTCTTCTTGATACGCAATCATCGCTGCTCGCACTTCGTGGATTGAACACACGTGCTGTTATCCTAGCCGCTCGACCCAGACGCAAATGAATGGCTAGATTTCCCACTGATTTCATTTTACACATTTCATGGGCTCTGTCTGCAAATAATAATAATAATAATAATAATAAACACATGGCGCGTACCTTGCTGGAAACGTCTCATTTTGGCGCCTTTACGATTCCCTACAGCTATCTAACAGCTTGGTAATTAGAACAATTATGAGCTTAGCTAAGTGCTTATAACTAATTGTCGCGGAAGAAAGTTTAATTGTCGTTTCTTAACTGGACTCCGAACAAAATGTACTTACTATATTACATTCCTGTAGCATGTAAGTAAGTAAATTTGGTGAAATTTTATAGCGCCACAGCTGATAATGTTATTGTATTTTTTTTTCTAAGCTTCGTGCTTAATAACTGGGGCACCCTATGTAAATAGCAGGCTGGTGGACGAGTGCTCTATTGGCATTGAGCACACAGTCTTATATTTTTTTCTTTTTGTGATTCATGCACGCTAAAGCAACAGCAACAAAAAACTCATTCTGTGGTTTTTTGAGCCAATACCACGATTTGATCATGGGGCAGGGTGTAGTGGGGGACACCGGAATAATTTGGACCACCAAGGGGTTCTTTAACGTCCACCTAAATCTAAGTACCATGGGTGTTCTTGCATTTCGCCCCCACAGAAATGCGGCCGCCATGGCCGGGATTTGATCCCGCGGCCTCGTGCTTAGCAGCGCAACACAAGCCACTAAGCAATCACGGTGGGTCGATATGTTTTCATCGTCACTCTGTTTCGAAAATTTTTGCATGCATACAAAAACCGTTATCAACCGTTACGGATCATTTTTCTTCTTCGTTCCGGAGTCGAACCGGAACGGAACTTTCTTCAGTGGAATGAAATTAAAACGATAAAAAAAATATTTTGTTCCGACACCCGCCTCATAATACTGCCCATTCATAAGCATGTGCACTCACACTCATCGTCATTTACGTACGTCCCTTACTTACGCTCACCAAGCATCACGCACGTGCATACCCGCCTCCATTAAACCTCATCGGCATCAACTCATACTCCTCATACTCGCATCAACTTCCACTCACCGTCACTCACGTCCGCACTGCGCACATCTTGTTTTACGTGCCCCTTCATTGTCAATGTTTTTTCGTGTTGCCCAGCCGTCAATCTCACTTGCGAAAGTCACTCACGTTCATACTCATCTCCACTCAAACTTTTCGCCTCTCACTAACGCCTTATCTCACGCCTGCGAAATATTAGTGTAAAGTGAGCATGAGTCAGCTTACTCATGAGTGAGTATGCCGACCGACAATCATAAAACACCTAAATGATAGCTGGAGGCCTATATTGGAAACTGAGAAAGGGGAAGGGAGATGGGGCAAAGTGTGGAATCATTATGGAAGCTTCTCATGCGAAGCTTCACAGTTACGTGTACATTTGATGTCAGCCTGTTGTCGGACCCGGTTTTCGAACATCGTCACCAGCTTAGGCTGGTGTTATGCGGTAATGTCATCAGTCTGCAACATTACAACGTGAAAAAATGCACATATGAATTTACCTGCGTTACCTAAGCGTAGCAGTTAGTTTGCGGAGGTGATTGCAGCCGGTCGGGGTCATTGCACTGGCGCCGTTACTGCCATAATGCGCTGAGGTGCGCTTGAAGAATTCTGTAATTCATAAAGATAAGAATATGCAGAAAATGAGATAGATTAAATAATATTCAACAATATAATTACAAACTTGCTCACATAAAAGACAATGAAAATATTATTTAGACACATCATTTTCGAAATTCTTTGTAATCCGCACAACTTCGTTGCTGTACGATACCTTATATGATATGGTATATGATTGAGGCTTACGACAATAATTTCTACAACATTGTTTTGAGTCGGTTAGTTATTTCGAAGATCCAATTCGGGGTTATCTACCTCCATAACTTCTACAACATGGTGTAAGGAGTGGAATTATATGCAGTGTCACATGCGAGATTTGCATAAAATAATTTTTATTGCGCATTCGCAATGCTGATACAAAGGCCACTTGGCCGCTGAAAATCGTGCGAGCTACTTGATGCTATAGCTTTGTGGCATGACCGTTCCGGTGTCTTTCATGGCGGGGACGCTTTCGATGCTTTCCACGTTATTTGCACCAATCGCCTCTCTCTTGGCGCATCATCCATGCTAAATATGTGCTGTCTGAAGATCATCATCAGTATTATCATACACAAGTCGGTTGTGCTGCCAACGCTGCTTTCAGAACCACGAATGCGAAGGATTGCAGACCAATATACCATGATTTTCTCAACAACTTGTACGCGACGCATACACGAATTTGACCTCTTCCGCTATAATATATTTTGTTGTGACCTTCAACATACCCGCACAGAAACTGTACTTAACACCAGACGTGTTCAAATTAGCTTTTCCGCCTCTGTTAGGCAACCGCAAGCAGGTCTGTGTGCTTTAGCGATACCTACGAGCTTATTATATATTCGAAGGTATTATGCATTGTTTGATTACGCAGTACATGTTCTCACTGGTACCACTGTGGGAGCGAAATGCTGTTCTAGAAATATTAGCTGTTTTGCTGGAGCTTGCAATGTCTACAGGGCGAGCGATGTAGCGACCGTAGTGGAGAACGTTCTCTTTCTTCGCCCTATGGCAATGGTGAAGATGGGCATGACGACGCAGCCTGACGAGGACACAGTAGTGTCGATGGTTGTTGTCAGAGTAACAAAATGGACGGACGGACGGACGGACAAAGCAAACCCAGTTTCGACTAATTTGCCATTACCTCGGTAAAGTGTTTGTTGGAATGACAAGTAGGGTAGACGGCTGGACTAGTTCAAATACTAATGGCAAGCAGACCGGGATATAGAGAAAATTAAAACGGTGTTCCCCTGCCAGGCTACTGATGAATGAGTTGGAAGATTCCAAGTGCCATATGTAAAGGTAACTCCCGTGATGCAGGCTGACTCTCCGTCGTAACTTACAAAGTCAGTGCTTGATTCATGATATGCATTCTTCCTCAGGCAAAGTTATGTCATGCATTTCACCCATTTCCTTTGGCGAGTTGTACTTTCAACATTATCACCACGTGAGTTTAGCAGGTATCCGTTATCCAGCTCACCAAATACATTTAGCAATGCGGAGTTGATACTACCTGTTTGGTGAACTGGCGCACTTTTTCAGTCAGCTAAATGGTGTTGGCGAGGTCTTCAAGTAGTCTCCAAATGAATCGTTAAAGGCAAAATCAATGCTTAAAGCTTACTTGTGATACTTTGGGACCACATACTTACGCCAATTTCTCAAACCACACCCTTGAACTTAAGCCAATCAGCTAGTTCGGTCACTGATAGTTCGCAGAAAAGTATTTTTTCGGATGTCCGCCACGCGTGAATGCGATTGACATTCGTGTTTAATGTCATTGCTTCGCTGCTTAGAGGGGTATTTACCTATTATTATACAAAAACTGCATCTGCAATCAAACAAGCTCTAGCAACTCACTTAAATGTCTTCCAGAGCACCATACGCATTATCCACCGATGTGGACCAAGAAACGGATACAGGAACAACGTATTCTGTAAAATTATTTTTAATTGAGATGCTCCCACTTCAGAAACGTCGGCACAAACATCGCCAGCTTATTCATGTCTGTTCATGCTGAATCGCTGGAACCTTTAACGTGGTTCTGTGCACCAAATACCATTACCTACAAATGACGTCAGTTGCAATCAGACACAGCGCAAGCCGTAAACCACACACTGAAGGGCTTTGTGCGATGAAGGAACTGAAACTAATATGTAGCCGCCGTGGCTACTTGCTTAGTGGATATGGTGCTTCGCTGCTAGGCCCGAGGTCGTCGGAGCGAATACCGGCTGCGGCGGCCGCATTTCGATGGGGGCGAAATGCAAAAGCGCCCGTGTACTTAGGGTTAAGTGAATGTTAAAGAAACCCAAGTGGTTGAAATTAATCCGGAGTCCTCCACTACGGTGTGCCTCATAATCAGATCGTGGTTACGGCACGTAAAAATTCATATTTTTTTTTAATTTGTACGCCTTTAGACCATAATATAGAGAATGAACCACGCTCACGCAGGCATGGACGTCGAAGAAAATCGAAGGTGGAATATGCCTTATACAGCTGTCCATTGTTCGTTGCGCTTGCGTCTTCATCGTAGAATCACGGTGTCCGTTTTAGGTGCGTGCTTGGCGACATAGTTGTGCTACGATGGAGCGCAAGGAACAATGGACAGTTGTATACGGCATATTCCACATTCGATTTTCTTCGACGTCCATGCCTGCGTGAGCGGCATGGACGTCGTATACATATATATATCACCTCATAAAGCTGAGTATAGGGATACTCAAAAGAGCGAGCTGTAAGAGCTAGCCGAATGAAAAATTGACAGAGATATTTTCAGGCGAGAGATTTGTCAGTGAACAGTATAAGCTATACGAGGAAAGAAAAACGAAGCGTTCATGACCCATGAAAGAAAATGTTGGAATAAACAGCGTAGAAGTCATCGCTTCCATTCATTGAATCGTTCGACACCCTCATAATAGTCTCTTCAATGGGTTTCCGGCCAAGGACCCCAAAGAGGAATGACTTCTCTCGAAGGCTGGGTCGATTCAGCCTCTTATATAGTAAGACGACAGCTATATGGGGAAAAACACCTAAGAATAAAATAGGTTAACCTTTTGCGACATTGAGAACCCTGGGAGCCGTTCTTGAGCAGGCTTGGCTCACATCTCCTGTAAAAACGAGTCTCAGGAAGCAAAGAACTAAAATGAGTTCTTTGAAGAAGCTTCGCGCCGATTTCAGGTTATTTTCTAAAAAACAGTTTTGCTCTTTGCGGCAAACTTTGATTAAATCTCAAAAGTAAATGCTACAAAAACCTCCGAGGTGACCAAATGTCCGCAGCGGATACAATCTGCTCAAAAGGTGAACCGGGCGTCCATTCATTATCTGAGAGTCGTTTACTTGTTTGGTGAACTTAGTGAATTTGGCGAAAAGAATTCACTGTGTGTCGCGGAGCTCTTGTCTAATGTTACGGAGAGTATAATGCAGGTTAAAGTGTTGCATCATAATGGTACTGGAGTCGCAAAATTCCAATGCAACCGTTTAGTAGCGCTCTGTACTGTGTAGTTTGGTGCATCATCATCATCATCATCATCATCATCATGATCATCATCATCTGCCTGGTTACGCCCACTGCAGGGCAAAGGCCTCTCCCATACTTCTCCAACTACCCCGGTCATGTACTAATTGTGGCCATGCTACCGTGTAAAGCGAATCATCTGGGCTTGTGTTATATCGTCGCTTTAAGGTGGTTGAAGATTGTTGGTAGAACCCACTTCCCCAGTCACAATTCAAGAATGTGATGTTCACTGCTCTCATGTACTGAAACAACTTCATGGTAGGTGCGTGAAGCGAGGCCGCAAGTGATACTGAGTTTTGGTATCGTTCTGACGCCTGCGCACACGACACACATGACACGCATGCAACTGTTTCGCACAATTAGTGGAAAATTTCGGGCTTATGTTGGCTAAACGGTTCGCAGCTACTTGTACCGAGAGTGGCCACGTTAGTACGAGCGAGCGTAGGAAAACGAATGCCGGAAGTCATTTTGCTTATATATATACATTCATGGAAATTATACGGCATATTTCAAAGGCGAAGAGTCAATTTTTAAATAGAATAATGCGATCAAGATAATGAGGCACTTTCTTTTATTATTTTTGTAAAGCGATATTGTACTTACATTATTAATACTCAGCAGTTACTCAGTGATAAGTCAGTTAACATATTGAACGAATGTTTTAACAGGCAAAATACTTCTTTTCGGGCAATTATTGCGATTGCCTTATGCACTCAGTCCTCGAATGGGGCTTCCTTGCTTAGTAGGAATCGTCAGACTAGCACCAATTTCGAAATTTACGTTCTCAAATTGTGAAAAGTCATTGTGAGAAATTGCTGTACCGCTCACTTTTGTCCTGTATTCCGCAAAACAGACTTCTCGGAGAAAGTAACAACAGAAATGCGCGCGTATTTCTGGACAACCTTCAGGCGGCACATGTCGAAATTTATGTCAATCCCAAAATTTCTACTAGAGGCAGATTCCATAACCACCAATCGGCAGCAATATATCACAGTCGTGATGTAAACTTAGAAATAATCGAGTAAGACGCATTTAACAATGTTTTATTGACGAATCACGTAATGGGTGATTATCACTTATCTACTAATGCCTGTCGCCCCTATTATTTGGTTACCTGAAAAATGAAACATCTCGACCACACTGAGTTGAAAACGCTTGTGTCTTCTTATTCGAAGCTCTTGGCTCATGGCTGTTTCTCGTCGGGGTGCGTCCGGATGGCGCAGGACCTTGCCCGGTAGCCAAAGGTAAAAGTGGACAGACGTTCGTTTTTACATTTGACTGTAAATGACCTCTTACCGCGTGGTGTATATTATATAATACACATAGAGCAACTTTTTCTAGCCGCCGTGGTTGCTCAGTGGCTATGGTGTTGGGCTGCTGAGCACGAGGCTGCGGGATCGAATCTCGGCCTGGGCGGCCGCATTTCGATGGGAGCGAAATGCGAAAACACCCGTGTACTTAGACTTACGTGCACGTTAAAGAACCCCAGATGGTCGAAATTTCTGGAGTCCTCCACTACGGCGTACCTCATAATCAGAAAGTGGTTTTGGCACGTACAATCCCATAATTTAATTTTTTAACAACTGTTTCTAAATTAATAAATTCAACGCAAAAGGAATCAGCACCTCTTTATGCAAAATTTGTGTTGCCTCTAGCAATGAAAGTTCTAGCGGCTGTAAACCTGGAGATAATTTTTTAGTTATCTTTCTCTCGAAATATGCATAACGGCAGTTCATCATATAGTGCACAAGAAGTTTATTAACGAACAGGTTATTTTTATAATTCTTACACTTGAATGTTGCACACAAGAAATAGCAGAGTGTTTGCTTGGTCTTTACCAGTCTACTCTAATGTTTTGAACGACAAAGGTATTGTGGTGGTTCTGTGAGGCAAACATTAATTTATGTATTATGCATGATACAGCCTGCAGTTATGGGCTCTTTTGTGGACGAGAGCACATGTTTGTTTTGCTGTGAGAAAACAAACTTGGCAGCAAAAAAAAAAAAAAAGCGTTTTTACAGTTTGTGCTATTGACTCGGCACCACTATTGTGATGGATATACCAGAAAATTGAAATGACAGCTGTTTTTACGATAGACGTGGCCTTTGGAAGGCTAAAGACAAGAGCAGCAACAAGAAACTCTCAGAGGAATATAAATGAGGCACTATTTATGCTTGCCCGTCAAGTTCCTAATACCTGCTAAAAGAAAATTCCACATAAAAAGAACCGCACTAAGGGATCCAGCTGATATATTGACGCTATAACTTAGTCAATCAAGGATGACGTCATAACATTCTTAAGAGACGTAATAAATTGAGCTCCAAGAAATATATACACCAATTATTACACCTAGGTTTCATACCTAGATACGATACGTGCGCGCTTGGTGGCCTGTAGAACGCTCCAATAATAAATGCCAAATTTTCAATGCTTATTTGGCACCAAACATTCTCGTGATTCGGAATTCCTTGCATCGGAAGGCACTGAATGTTTTCTTTCACCATGATGGCTACACCTCCTCCTCGCGATTCTCGATCATTGCGAAATATCCTGTAGCCGGGGGGTATAATTTCATGATCTTTAAGGAGTCAATCTCGATCAGATGAGCTTTCGTCAAACTCTTGGGTTCATTGACCCTGTGTTGTGACGAACGATAACGTCAAGCGCGATACCTGCCATTGTTTTCTTTCATTTAACGCCAAACTGCACGTACGCTTGCCGGCGCGCGAAAGTTCGCAACCTCGCCCGGTTGCGTTTGCCGCGCCCTTCGAGGATGGTGGTCGGAACATACAAGACGCGCAGCAGCGCGCGCCCACTTGGCTCACTATTTTCGCCTTGACAGACATCGCTTCGTATTTTTGCGAGGCAGCAACAGCACCAATAGTTGTCTGGAGAAGACTGTGCTCGCGCCGGTCTTCGACGTGTACGATCTGTTCTCCAGCATCTGCGCATGCGTAAGGCAGGTGGGCGCGAGCTATCGTGCACCGGTAGACGTACGTGTAATTCGGCCTTGACATCAACGCTTATTCGCGCCGATGAATACTGCTTCGCTTTAATAAATGCTGTCCTGTGACCGTTCGCCCCTGTTGTAACCAAGGTGACGAGGAGCGCGTAGTTGCTCCTCGTCAGTGATAACCAAGGTTGGTCTTGCAAGCCCGCCGCACTTCGACGTAGCCAACGACAACTGACCAGCGTAGAAAATGACGATATAAGCATTTCATGGCGCAACTCAGTACCTACACTGTGTACGTCTTCAGCAGACGTTGCGCAAACAAAAAAAAAGCTCAGTTGCCAGCCGCTGCAGTGGAATTCCTGCAGAAGCTTTTGCCGTGAATGAACAAAATATTACAAGTTTCTCAAGCGCGACCAGCCTCAGGTTGAATATGCGGATGACTTTATTGTGGCTATTCGACAGTTCGCTGAAGCTGGCAACTTTGGGACGATGCCGCATCTAATGCATGACAGAATAACTTGCGGCCCGCAGAATTCAGTGATGTGACGCTAGCTTCTGGCGAAATCATCGTTGACAAATAGTGAAGCTGAAAACGTCACTTTGACGTGTTGGAAATTACAGAAGAGAATGTGAAAGAGTTGCAAGCCAACGCAATACCGGATGAAAATATGTATGCGTTTGGCAGTTAATAGCCACTGCAAAAGCGCCTGCCAACAGGAAGCGTCACTTCATTATGCCGCTGAGCCTGGCACAACTGCCAAATGCGCAGCTTCCGTTCAGTCCACTGTTACCAGTGTGATTAGTCGAACCACTGTACCAGGACATTGATTTCGCCGCTCAAGCAAACGTAGAAGAGGGTCTGCAGTGGCATCAAGACCATCTGTTCAACATTTGGAAACACAAGAAGAAAGTGCGCCGTATACTGGAGCAGAACGCGAGGGACGTTCATGTTGGCATCATCACCACTGCCCATCCACTGGTGTAATCCTTCGCCTGGAATGGCTTTCCTGTATAGACGCTGCTAGACAGGGTATCGCCGATGTCCGTCATCACATGACCGACCTGCATAGAGCACTGCATAGAGCTGCTTGTCCCAAGATACAGTGCTCACTAATGAAGCTGGCTTCTTTCCTTGGGTATGTGTGGCGATGCCTGAATCACGTGGTCTCTCTGGAAAGCCGTACAGCTGAAGAGGTCCTGACAGTGCCACTAGGTTGCTCTGGTTACAAGTTTATGCAGCCGAGACTTCATGCGAGCATTTGACCTGCTGGCGGTGCTGGTGAGCAACGTGACTGCTGCGCAACGTGGCCGATGCAGGGTGAGCAGTAGCCAGTCATTTTTCTGACAATGTTAACACTCAGACCTTGCTTTCACAATTTTACGTGGTAATTAAACCAGAGCTGGGTCGAAGAACGCGATCACCTGCTCGATTGTCGCTTCCAGCAAGCCAGGCTAGTACTCTCGAAGTTTACTCTGTTTTTAGGTGCCCTGCAGCCCTTGACGTAGATGGATGGGTATCGCTTCGACTCACCGCTTCGGCAGTCTAAGGAAGCCTTAAAGTATCAGCGTCAATCAGGTTAGGATGCAAATAAGGATGCCGTAGCAGATAGATATCGATCGTAACACAGGGCGCTAGGAATAACGTTATTCCTCTTATCGCCCTGTGTAATTAAGACGCGAAAAGTAAGTAAAACACAAAATCTTCTCCCGCTCTGAGCTAACGCCACGATCGCAGGTTACGGTCCAACAAAGGTTGAACAAATTATTGCGTGTTAATGATTCACGGCACACGAACGTGCTCTTGCGTCCCGCCCCTGCCCAAAAGTGAACGCGCAAGCTCGTGCTAGCCATCAGAACGCATTAGCAACGGAACGGTTGCGCCGGGCAAGTGGTGCTTTGCTGCTTTGAACATTTTTCCCATGTCTTCTGCATCCCCGGCAGCCTTTCAGAAGTTATCTTACTTCTCTTTTCTAGTCCAATAAACTTAGTACAGATCAACTCGGCGGTCTAAGGGCAGCACTGCCGCTTTGCACTTCTTTTAGAATCGTGGTGTTACGATGAGAATCTTCTTTCAAGCCGTAACCGCTGATTAGTCTGTCCATTTGAATACAAAAAACATAAGCAGAGCGAACGTGTTTACCGCTGCTCATCGCCTGCTTACTGGCCTGCTCACTCGTGCAGCTGATTACGTGCCGCAACGCACGAAGGCGCCATCGGCTTTGCGTAATGTACTTGACCACTCTCTGCAGCATCAGCGAGGTGCCGGCGGCGACTGCAGTATACAGCGGTTTATAGTGCTTCCGCGTGGCTTAACTTGTGCGGAACGGTGACGGCGCCCTCCCCTCCGAAGGGAGCCGGAAGTACCGGTGACCGCCTTCGGAAAACACGTGCCACGCACGATGAGTGAGCGCAGCATTAAAGCGGCACACGAGAGACCAAATCTAAAGCCACCATCGCTCCGGATTCGCCGTCGAATGCGCGAAAACGACGCCAGCGCACGAACTGAAAATCGCATCCGGTCGGTGGCATGAGCGTCCAAGCGGGAGCCGTACTTTTGTTCCTTCGGGTTTCTTGGGTTTGTATTCCGCTGTCTTGGGTGCAGGCGGAGGCGGCAGACTGAAGCTCGCGCGCTTAGTCAGTGGCCGAAGTGGCTGCCGCCACACCACACTTAGTTTGCTCATGTCATTGTTGTCAATCTTATGACAAATGGCTTGATTCAGAACTTGCTACTGCAACGTCTATTATTACTCATTTTGATTAGAACTTTCTTTTCTGAGACTTTCTATTTTATGTTGGGGTTTCAATTGCATGCTTTATTTGCATGCTTTATTTTTTTTTTATCAAAACGAATTTCAAAGCCTGTACCATGGTGTGGCATTTGTTACTGAGAGATTAGATTCTCAGCTTTTACCTGCCAAAATAACGATCTGATTATGAGGCCCGCTATAGTGGGGGATTCCGAATTAATTTTGACCACCTGGGGTTCTCCAACGCGCAACCAATGCATGGTACACGGGCGTTTTTGCATTTCGCCCTCATCGAAGTGCGGCTGGCGCTGCCGGGATTTAATCCTGCGACCTGGTACCTAGCAGCGTAACTCCAAAGCCACTAAGCAACCACGGCGGGTAGTTGCTGTTGTTCGTACTTTTTATGCACATTGCCCTGATCATGCGAAACTAGTCAGGGGCCTTTAAGGGTAGTAAGTCACACAGAACAGCCCTTCACAGCGCAGTGAACATGACGGCTGGGCACAGTTCCGCACTTTATACTGTTACGTCAATAAAACTTACCAAGCTTCAGAAAGAAGCAATCCTTCTTGCTTGAAATTTAAATAAGAAACTAACCGAATATGGCAGACAGACGTAACTGAAGTATAGAGGAATAACTCAGGAAACGCGAAGTATTTGGCTGACAAAAGTAGTTAATCCATACTTCTGTGCATTATAACAGAGCGTTTGCAGAGCAAGCAGAGTTCGTAATTCTCTATTTAAGACAACTTTTGTCGATCGATGAATGTCGCTGTAGCCGATACTTAGACCAGGGGATTTCTCTTCATCGGGGCAACAACTGTTTCTCTTGGTAACGTTTATACACTCGTAGCTCAACTTTCTCGGCCACCCACCCTGAGTCCTACTTGTTCTCTCACGATCAACAATAAACACCACCTCCCTCATTCAGTTTTTCTCGCCCTACTCCAACGCCACCTATATATCCCAAGACCTGTGCACTCTGCTTCATGACGTCATGCCATTGGAGCCGAAATTTCTATTGCGAAGCCCGGCGTGACGAAAAAAATTAAATTATAGGGTTTTACGTGCCAAAACCACAATGCGATTATGAGGCGCGTCGAAGTGGGGGACTTCAGAAATTTGGACCACCTGTGGTTCTTCACTGTGCACCTAAATCTAAGTACGCCGGTGTTTTCGCATTTCGCCCTCATTTAAATGCGGCCGCCGTGTCCGGGATTCGACACCGCGACCTCATGTGCAGCAAGCCAACACATAGCCACTGTGCGACCTCGGCGGGTAAGGAAAGAAGCAGTAAGAAATTATATCATAAGAAGCGAACAAACGAAGATACCAAGTTTTTTTATGGTAAGATTAATAAAAAGTAAAGCCAGTTCCACGCAGTGAAAGCTGCCAAAGCAACGAAGCTCGGGGTCGTTTTCTCAAATTTGAAGTCATGTTTAGCGCGATTTTCATTAAAGATATTCATTAAAGTTTAGTGTAAAGGACTTGGGCTACCCAGGTGGCTTCACTGCCTACCCTATGCCCCTGCTTACCGAGTGTGACGGGGAGTGTGCTGCGCGTACACATACGCCGGCAAGCAAAGCACTTGCTGTCCTGATAAAGGCAAACCTCGTTGTAGAAGCATTGGCTCCAGTGACAGCCGTTGTTCGACCTGTGGTCCGATCACAGTTGGTCACTTCAAATCTCTATCTTGTGAATCTGTCTTTACTGGTCCTTCGAAAGTAGAAGAACTTTGGCGGGAAAAAAAATTAATGATATTTGAACTTCGCCAAAGAATAAGCTCCGAGGATGAGGAGGAGGAGGAAGAGGAGGTAATAAAGAGAGAAGGCATGGATGTTAACCACAAATGCGTCTGGTTGGCTACCCTGCTCAGGGGCACGGAAAAATATTGGAGGACGCTTAAGCTCCGCCTTCAAGAGTGGAACGCGATAGCGTTCCCGTCGACCCGCCAAGGGGTGTAAGACAATGCGCTACGGCGCAGCGATCACTTACGAGGCGTCCCGCGTCGGACTTTGCACCCACTAATCACGCGGTGAGCGCCGAGCAACGCAGCGTTCGGCGCGGCAACGAAACGTGCGCCTGAGCAAGCAGAACGAACCAAAGAACTCGGTGTCTCGGAAGGAGAAACAATCTATCCGAGCCAAACGTCGTGATCGGCACGGACAGCAGGGCCGCGACGCGCCATGAAAGCGGACGTGGTCATGGGGCTGACGCCTCGATGGGATCGTCCTCTATCTCGCTTGGGAGCACAATGCAGACGCACGACTCCTCGCCAGCAGCACGGCACACATCGCAAGGGACGCTTTCCCACTAGACGCGCCACGGCGCAGCGATCACGTCAGAGGCGTCCCGCATCGGACGCTGCACCTAGGTGGTGGTGGTACAAACTTTATTTAGTGAAGTCCAAAAATAAAAGGAAATTAAGACTCCGCCATTCCGTGGGTGGCCTTCAGGCTGCTGGTCGTGGCCACCAGATCGTGCATGGCGGCGACTTCCGCTGCCCACATCGTTAGCCGTAGCTGGACATCCGGCTCCGAGGTGGCCAAAGCAGCCTCCCACAGCTGCGGACTAGATACATGCCAAGAGGCAGGGGGTGAGTGTTTAGGGCATGAATACAGAATATGAGCATAGTCTGCTCGTGGGTGTCTGCAGAGCGTGCATTCGGGTGAGAAGGCACCGGGGTGAATAAGGGAAAGTCGGGCAGGAGAGAGGAAAGTGTGGGCCTGTAAATGGCGCCACGTGCTCTGTTAGAGCTTAGACAGGGATTTGTGAGGGGGAGGGAGGGACAGGCAGGAGTTGCGGTAATGAAGGGTGATGTCATGGAAGGTGAGGAGGGAGTCACGCGTGTCCATCCCGGAGTGGAGGGGGCCAGCTCGGTCTGTCATCTCGCGACCGATGGAATTTGCCACCTCGTTGCCAGGGTGCTCCGTGTGAGCCGGAACCCAGAGGAGTTGGATACGACGAAAAGTGGGAGGGGAGTGCTCAAGGATGCTGAGCGCGGAGGAGGAGATGCGACTCTTCGCAAAGTTGTGGACTGCAGCTTTGGAGTCGTTGAATATGAAACGGGCCGGAGTAGTGGCAATGGCGAGCACAATAGCTGCTTCCTCTGCGGCAGTGGAGGTGGCGGCAGGTACAGTTGCAACGGTCAGCGGAGAAAGTGTATGGGAAGTGGTGGCAAGGGCGTAGGCGGGGTAGGAATCGTATGGCGCCGCATCGACATACACAGCGTTCGACTGTGTGCCGTACTGGCGCCAGAGCGTAGAGGCACGGGCAGACCGGCGGGCGGCGTGATGCTCAGGGTGCGTGTTCTTGGGAAGAGGTTTGACGGTGAGCAGGGAAGATACAAAGGTGGGTAAGGGGTGGGTTACACAGGCAGGGGACACAGGGGTCAAGCGGAGGGAAGAGAGAAGGGCTCTACCAGATGGGGTGCGAGAAAGGCGGTCGAGTTGTGCCGTGCGATGGGCCTCCACAAGCTCTGAAAGAGCATTGAAAGCCCATTGCCAGCAGACGAGAAGTGGGGGTGTAGGTGGGGAGCGCAAGGGCCGACTTGCAGGCTCGGCGGATGAGACAGTTCACCTTGTCTTCCTCATCGCGAGAGAGAAAGAGATAGGGGAGGGAGTAGACAAAGCGGCTGAGAACGAAGGCCTGGACAAATGCGGAACCCGGAATGCGGAGGTAGGAGACAGAAGGGACAGGGTGCGCGTTAATAATGATGCTAAGGGTGGGGGAAGAGGTAGGGGCGTGCCTCGTGCCGGGAGGAGCAGAAGCTCCGACTTTCACGGGGAGCAGGCCAGCCCGACTGCGCGAGCATGACCAGCAACCACGTCCGCGCCCGCCTGGAGGGCGGCCTCCATTTCTCCAATATTTCCGGTGGTTACCCAGAGGGTGATATCATCGGCGTAAAAAGCATGGGACAGGTTGGGAATGGCAGCGAGAGCACGTGCCATGGCGAAAAGAGTGATGTTGAAGAGAAGGGGGGAGAAGACGGAACCCTGGGGGGTGCCCTGATTTCCAAGAGTGAAATTTGGAGAAGTCAGAGGGCCGAATGAAATCTCAGCGGTGTGACGGGCAAGGAAAGCCGTGATATAACCGTGGATACGTGGACCCACGTTAAGGGTGGAAAGAGCCTCTAGGATGGCGGAATGAAGGACGTTGTCAAAAGCTTTCGTCTTGTCCAGTGCCAAGACCGCACGAGTGCGCTTGGCGTGAAGAGTGTGAAGAGCTCCTTCGGAGAGCTGGAGCATGACGTCATGGGTAGAAAGGGAGGGCGAAAGCCAAACATCCAATCGGGAAAAGGTGGTTGTCTTCTAGAAAGTTCTGCAAGCGGTCGAGAACAACGTGCTCCAAGAGCTTACCGAGGCAAGAGATGAGGGAAATAGGGCGGAGATTTTGGATGTCTATTGGTTAGCCAAGTTTGGGGATGAAAGTTACCTTAACGTGGGTCCACTCGGAAGGCAGAGTGCTTTCATGCCAATGTTTGTTAAAGAGCTCAGTGATGGCCTAGAGAGATGGGGTGTTCAGATTACGGAGGGCTTTCTTAGAGATTTGGTCGGCCCCCAGTGTGGAAGTGGTGCGGAGCTTATGCAGCGCGGCACGAACCTCGCCCAGTGCGATATCTGCGTCGAGCGCAGAATTAGGGTTGCCGGTGTAGGAAGGGAGAGAGGAAGGGACGCTGCACCTAGGAATCCCGCTGTGAGCGGAAAGAGGAGCCATGTCGCCTAAACCCGAGGGTTCCAGTGACGCACGCTGGAAGTTGGAAGGGGAGAGAGCGAGAAAACTTATTAAACGCAAGGGTATTGGGGCATCTTCGCACCGATCCCCGCACGGCCCCAATGCGCTCAAACGAGACGAAGGGGAGAAGCGGGCGAGTGGCGCGCCACCTGTCGGGGCAGCACCGTACATTGCGAGGAGGAGGTCTTCTGTGTTTGCCGCAAGATGGTTGTGCGTGTGCGCCAAGCGCAGAAGAAATGTAGCGGAAACGTACTTCGCTACGCGTTTAACTGCGACGTCTGTAATTTACATGCTCATAATTACTGATATACACCGCAGTATAACTTTATACGGCACGTTTCTAAGGCAACAACGCATTCACTAGAGGCGCTTTTGTCCCACTTTGAAGCATCGAACTCATGGCTGAGTGGTAGCGTCTCCATCTCACAATCCGGAGGCACTGGTTCGATTCCCACCCAGCCCATCTTGCAAGTTGTTTTTTATTTAAGAATTGCCTTCTGGGATTTTTCGCTCACGGCCTACGCCGCCGACGCCGATGACACCGGCTTTTTTGCGACACGAGATCCTTAACGCTGTCGCGTTAAAAGGGAATAGAAAGATAACTTAGAGAGGGGAGGAAGGGGAGGAAAGCCGCGGTGAGCTCACGCACGGACGCGGTGCGCCTCAGCAAGCCAAAGACGTTCACATAGGCCAGTCGCCCTCAAGAAAGACAAAAGTGCCATCATAGTTTTGTGGGACGACGAGCGACGGGGATGATCGGCATAGCGTCTAAAAAGCCATAATGTTAGCTATGCAGAAACTCTGCCTCATGAGAGAGCCGGATGAGGATAATGATTACTTCAACAATGATGCAACGCGAAAATGGGGGATAGCCCAAGGACCGGCTCATATAACAATAACGGAAGCATAAATAGTAATGAGAAATAAACTGATCATACATCAAATATCGTGTGATAGAGTAGCGATCCTGGCATGAACAAAAAAATAAAAGATAAGAACATAAAAATCAGTTTTCGTATTCTTTGCCTGTTTCTCGCAAGTAATATCGTTTTCCTCCTTTTATTTGGCTTTCTGAAACACGGTAGATATGAGAGTAATTGTCACCAAGGAATAAATTGTTTGTCCAGAATATCCACGAATATATTTGAACACGGTGCCGAAAAAAAATAATATTGCCTGTGCCAGGAAAAGTGCGTTTCTCATTTCAGTGGTCGTGCACTTCTTTTTAATTACAATAATTGAGATATGGCGCATCCCCCACACTTGGTAGAGTTGGTGCAGTGATGCTTCCTTTAGCGTTTACGCAAATGTTAAGTTAATGTAACGCTGACGGGAGAAAAGCAGTGTTTGCGCAAACTTAAGGTGCATAGGCAAATGTAACACAGTGACGCGGCGTCCGTGTCAACCTGACACTAATGTATCATAAAATTATTTGATGCGAAGAAGGCACCTGTTGGTTTTCGGAATTGCACAAAGCTCTCCTCCCTCAAAAGACAGTCTTAGTAATCTCCCATGTGAGTTCAACTAGCATGAATTTGCACCGTTCGAAGGACGCCATGGAATCAATTGAGGTTGTTGTTGTTGTTGTTGTTGTCGAGGCCACAGCAGCCGCATTTCGATGAGGGCGAAATACGAAAACACCCTTGTACTTAGATTTAGGTGCGCGTTAAAGAACCCTAGGTGGTCGAAAATATTCCCGAGCCCACAACTACGGCGTGCCTCACAATAAAATCGTGGTGTTGGCACGTAAAAGCCCATAATTTAATCAATAATTGTTGTCGTCGTTTGAGAACGGCGAGAAGCGGTGCGTGTGTCGTGAAATACCGCACTTTGCGAGCAACGTTCAACGTCTCGAAACCTCCGACGAATACACGGTCGTCGCGCACCAGCAATTCTTCACTTGAGAGAGAGAGAGAGAAGGGAAGACAGAAAGGCAGGGAGGTTAACTAGACTGAGTCCAGTTTGCTACCCTACACGTGGGGAGGGGAATGGGGAGTGAAAGAGGGAGAGAGAGAACTTAGGTATAGGATGTCTACAGTCTGGCACTCAAGTCTGTTTCCCTCAGGTAGCGAAAAAGCGCTCGAACTGCTTTCTGGGCCATTGAACTATGAGGCCAGGCCCCCAAGATCTTCGCTTCCGTAAATGGCCTGTCATCCAGTCTATTTAAGGCACACTGGAGAGTCTCGCGTTGATTATCGAAGCGAGAACAGTGGCACAGAAGGTGACTGATAGTCTCTTCACACTTGCACTTCGCGCACATTGGTGAATCCGCCATTCCAATACGATAGCTGTAGGAGTTGGTGAATGCTACTCCTACCCACAGCCGACACAGCAGTGTTGCGTCACGTCGTGGAAGGTTCGCTGGTACTGTAAGTTTCAGTGATGGGTCGAGGCTGTGTAAACGACACTTAGAGTTCTGAGGTGTATGCCAGCAACCTAACGTGATTGTACGAGCGAGACTGCGAAGCTCTCTTGCAGCGTCGACTCTGGATAAAGGTATAAGGAGTGTCGGTGAGCCAGCCTGGGCACGTCGGGCAGCGTCATCGGCGAGGTGATTACCAACGATGCCACAATGTCCCGGCAGCCACTGAAATATGATATTATGTCCTCTTTCAGAAGCGCAATGGCAGGTTTCGTGGATTTGTGACACCAGCTGTTCATAATTGCCACGTCGTAAACTTCTCAAGCTCTGGAGGGCTGCTTTCGAGTCACAAAATATTGCCCATTTGTTGGGCGGTTCTTTTTCAATGTATTCGACAGCAGCGCGAAGAGCGGCCAGTTCAGAGCCTGTAGATGTCGTTACGTGTGATGTCGTAAACTTGATGACGACCGATTGAGATGGTAGAACAACGGCGCCCGTAGAATTTTCCGAGACGGAACCATCCGTGTAAACATGAATTCGGTTAGAGTATGAACAATGCAGAAGTTCCAGTGTGATCTGCTGGAGAGCCGCGGTGGTCAGGCTAGCTTTCTTCACTATTCCTGGAACAGCAAGGTACACAGGAGGCTTCTTCAAGCACCACATAGGGGATGGCGTTCTTGTTGCGGGTGAGTGCCTCAAAGACAAAGAGTGCCGGTTAGCCGCAATTGATCTGGAGAACGCTGCCCTGGGTCTTTTCTCAGGCAATCGAGCGAGATGGTGGTCAGGGACTCGGGATATATGGCGAACATGCACCCGGAGCGCGTCGATATCTATATAGGTCCTTATTGGGTGGTCTCTAGCGGTGGCAATTGTTGCCACGGTTGAAGCACTTCGAGGTAGCCCCAGACATGTTCGAAGGGCTTGGCCTTGAATGCTCTGTAGGACATGGATGTTAGTTTTGTTAGCATTGGACAGCACTGGTGTGCTGTATCGCAAGTATCCCAGGAAGAGCGTCCTGTATAGTTGAAGCATAGATGCCACGGATGTGCCCCACGTTTTACCGGCGAGAAACCTTAGTATGTGGGAGATAGAAGTAAGCCTCTTCTTCAAATATGTGATGTGGGGGCTCCATGAAAGGTCTCTGTCTATAATAACGCCTAGGAATCGGTGAGTTTTTGCGTAGGAAATTGGTTGGTGGTCAATAGAAATGGGGTACCAGGTCATGGGCTTGTGGGTAAAGGCGACTAAGGCGCACTTCTCGGTCGAAATGCTGAGGCCTTGCGCACGCAGGTACGATGATGTTAGGGTCACTGCTTTTTGGAGCCGTGCACGCACCTGGAGACGTGTAACTGCCGAGGCCCATATGCATATGTCGTCAGCATATATAGAAAGGTTTACTGTATGTGGTAGAACGTCGGCAAGGCCAAGGATTGCAAGGTTGAACAAAGTGGGGCTAAGAACCCCACCCTGAGGGACGCCACGGTAAGTGTAATGGTCAGCAGTTCGGCCATCTGCACTGTGCACAAAGAAGGATCTTTTAAATAGATAGCTCCGAATCCACCGAAACATGCGTCCACCTATTCCATTATTTTCCAGGGCATCAAGGATGGCTTCATGCGTTACATTATCATAGGCGCTTTTCTCGTCGAGGAATAGTGCAACCGATATACGCTTGTGGTGTTTTTCCTGTTGTACAGACGGGACTAGGTCGATGACGTTGTCAATAGAGGAACGGCCTCTTCTAAAACCAGCCATGGCATCGGGGTATACGTTGTGGCGCTCAAGATACCATTCTAGGCGGGTGAGAATCATTCTTTCCATGACCTTCCCAACACAGCTGGACAGCGCAATGGGTCGGTAGGACGCTAGGTCAAGTGGCGACTTTCCAGGCTTCAGGAGTGGTATCAAGCGGCTGCACTTCCACCGCTCAGGAACGACGCCATCATTCCATGACTGGTTATAACATTCCAGCAGTCTGCTTCGGCCATCTTCACCTAGGTGGCATAAAGCAGCGTAGGTGATGCCATCTGGTCCTGGCGACGATGAGCGCCTGCATGAGGCCAGAGCAGCGTCCAATTCCTCAAGTGAGAAGGAGACATTCAATTCTGGGAAGCGTGTCGCAGGAACTTCACCCAGAATTTCACTATTGATGGTGACCACACTGCCCGCAATCTTCACACAGAAATCTTCGGCTATATCGACCTGTGAGCGGCCTTGATGGAGGGCTAGGGCTGAGAATGGGTGTCGTTGCTGTGGAGACGAGCCAAGGCCGCGCACCGTCCTCCATATGATAGACAGAGGCTTGCGGGGGTCAAGTGATTCGCAGAACGTCTTCCACCGTTGTTCCTCCAACCTGTCCATACGACGTTGGATTTTCTTCTGTATACGTCGAGCGACTCTAAGGTCATTAATTGACTTCGTGCGCCTGTATCGCCTCTCGGCTCTTCTGCGAATCGTTCGAAGTCGCTCAAGTTCCATGTCAAAATCCGTACGTTTTTTCGCAGATGTAAATGTGTACTTAGACGATTCCAGTACACTTGTAATAAGGTTTTCAATGGTGCCGGTAAATCCTTCTTTGCATGCCTCTTCCACCTTTGTCTTATACGTTGACCACCTTATATATGCTTGTCGGGAAGTACAAGAGGAGAAGCTTCCAAATCCATTGATAATTAAGTAGGTGGGAATATGGTCACTACCATGAGTCTCGATGTCAGAGAACCATCGAACATTTTGACCAAGTTGCCGTGACACCAAGGTCAAGTCTAGGCAACTGCTATAGTTCGCACCACGCAAGTACGTCGGACTGCCATCGTTCATAATGCAAAGTTCATGGTCGGACGCAAATTCCAAAAGTTTCCGGCCCCTGGAATCTATTCTGGAGCTTCCCCAAGCCAAGTGATGAGCATTAAAATCTCCTGTGATAATCCAGGGTCCAGTAGTTGCCGTCAGGATGTCTCGCAATCGGTCGCCGTCGAACCGACTATATGGGGATATGTAGGCGCCGATAAGGGTGAAGGCCACTTTATTCTTTGTAATGCGGAGACACACGTATTGGTTTCCATCATGAGGCTGCACTGAGTGGGGGATGTAAGTAAGTTCTGTACGGATGTAAACAATTACTTTGCTGGGTTGCCCGCACGTTGACGCCATGAAGGCTTCGTATCCAGAGAGTCTTAGCGCTTTCGACACGTTCGGTTCACATATTACCACTACAGGAAATCGGTTCGTGAAAACGTATTGGCGGAAACATGAAATCCGTGATTTAAGTCCTCTGGCATTCCACTGGAAAATTGTCGCGCTACGCACTTCATCACGGAGTGAAGGCAGTGGAAGAGCCATTGTGCTTATGCAAGATTGGCAAGCACTGGGCTCAGGGCATCCAACACTTGAACTGCGCTTCGAGCTGTTGGCGTATTCGAGTTGCCCACAAGCGTGCGAATCGCATTTATCAAAGACTTGAGCATTGTTACAATTCGGCGGTCATGCTCTGTCAGCTCATCTGAGTGAGGGGTGGAGCATTGTGGTGCCTTTCCTTGTTGGGGTTTTTCCACAGGGCTTATCCTTGGCAGTGGTGGCCATTCCTCATTCACCGCAGTCTTTTCAGATGCTCCGTTATCTATACACGGTTTGGAAACATTCTGCACTGAGGTCGGAGCAGATTCAACAGCAAGAGGCTGTGCGGCACGCGTATTCTTTGTGCGGAGAGCAGAATTCCTTGATGAGCGTCTGCGACGAGAACGACGTCGCCTGACGTCAGCAGCTGCTTCACGATGGGTCGACCGGTCCCTAACCATTTTCTTCAAGATGGAGAGTTCTCGCCTAACTCTAGGACAATCCTTTGATGAGGCATCGTGGGGCCCTTGACAGTTCGGACACTTATAAGTTTTTGCCTGGCAGTTGCCTGCAGAGTGTTGTGCTGCACAGCGGGAACATATAGCAGACTTTCCACAGACGGCGCTCACGTGGCCGTCTTGAAAAGTGAGACAGGCAAAGGTGGACAGCTCACGAGCCGCCCACCGAAAGCTTTTTCCTTGAAAATCAGTATACACACCGATTTTCCGATATTCGGAAATCAATGTTCATGTCTGCGGTTAGCACTAATCACGTCTTATGCGGTAGGAGCTGTTTGCTCATATTGGAATCACTCCCCGGGCGCGTATATGAATGGAATGCTAAAGGCCGATTTACGCTCGGTCTTACATTCACTGTAAACCGAAGTTTCTGCACCAGTGTGCGGCATGCGCAGTTTTTCGCACGACCGCACACGTGCGGCAGGCGGGTGGAGCGGGAAACGCAACTCCCTCACTGGCCATGGCCGCCAGGTGTCGTTGACCGGCTTCGTATTTGCGAGCCAGCGCACGCTTTCGTTTTTCATGATGCTTATCAGCGTAACAAATATGCTCCTGTTCCCCTCGACGCATTTTTTTTTCGGGACACCGTGTCTTTCAAGATCAATGCACACTTTGTCCCACTTTGTTCTTGGCGTGTTTTGACGTATTGAAACTCACCTCTGCAAGCGGCTGATTGTGTTGCCGACCCCGCTTCCCTGTTACCGGTCATGTTTCAAGAAATCAACGTGAGCATTACTATCCCTTCTTCCTTTATGAACGAGAAAAAAAGGGGGGTTAACCGAGGGGCCCGATTTTTATTAGTCATATCATAAGAAGCCAACAAACACTGGCACCAAGAACAACATAGGGCAAATTACTCGTACTTAATAAATGAAGTAAAGAAACGATAAATTAAAAGAAATGAAAGTGGATGAAAAAACAAGTTGCCGCAGGTGGGGAACGACCCCACAACCTTCGCATTTCGCGTGCGATGCTCTACCAGTTGAGCTACCTAGGCGCCGTTTCCCCATCCACTTTCATGGGTATTTATGTTTCCTAGTAACACCTTGGGTGTGTTAGCCAGCGCCACGTCTCAAAGACTTTGATGGCGGACATTGAACATCCTTTCTGCCATTCACAACCATTTTTCCTTTATGGTTGCACTATGCGTCAAGAAAGAAAGAAAGAAAGAAAGAAAGAAAGAAAGAAAGAAAGAAAGAAAGAACATATTCAGGACAGCATTGCAGTATCATCTATGGCGTTCACTTGGGTTGAGGATTGGACGAGTTGGTATTCTGATATCGCATCGCTTTATTCCTTCTTCTGGCCGCTCGGCTTGTTTCTTCCTTTCGATTTTGCGCTGTACCAGTGTCACAACCAACTGTGGGGCCCTCGTGCTGCATAGGCGCAAGACTGCGTAGTGGCCCCGTGTAGTCCGGTCCTCGGCAGTGGGTAGTACTCGGTATTGGCTAATGAGATTGTGCCTACTATAGGCAATACAGCAGCGAGCACTTACAAAGTCGAGCGAAGAGGCAAATAAAGCTCCGCGTTACTTGTAATATATATATTCTGTCACGGACTTTAACACTAGCTGTAATGTCCATCAAAGTTATCTTACTTTCCAATAAACCTAATCTCGGGCCTAGACTTCGGAGAATTTTACTGGTGTTTGGCTACTAAGCACGAGGTCGCGGGATAGAATCTGAGCCACGGCAGCCGCATTTCGATGGGAACAAAATGCGAAAACGCCCGTGTACTTAGATTTAGATGCGCATTCAAGAACCGCAGGGGTCCAAATTTCCGGAGTCCCCCACTACGGCGTGCCTCATAATCAAAAAGTGGTTTTGGCACGTAAAACCCCATAGTTTAATTTTAATTCATTTAGAGCTTTGACACTAAGACGGTGTCCATGGTGTCTAAGTGGCGCGCATCGGAAGGCGAGATGCCTCGCATGCACGCGATAACGGCGTTTACACCGTGCTGGCGTCCGTTCCGGCATATGCCGCCGCTATTTGGAGCGCTTTAATTAAGCCGCGAAACTGCTGTACAAGGCGAACCCCCCTCCACCGTACCGTTCTTTGAAGAACGCTCAGTCGCCTGTGGCAAAGGTCCTTTCCATCCCGAAGTATCTGTGGATTGGGAGCGGAGTTAATTGGAGAGTGACGCACTATAAATTGTTTTGGAAAATTAACCCAGATCACAAGTGAACACGTAGGGAGAGCAGAAATGCCTTTGGTCGAGCGTCCGAACCGACGTCCTGGCCTCGATATCCAATTACCGCACTGCCCGCGAGGAACTGAGGGCGCAGAATGAGTGCATGAATAGCGTTCGAAAACTTTATTATCCAGGAAATGGAAAGACTAGTGATTAGCAGTGTGCAATGTTGCAATAGTAAAGTTTCTGATTGGTATAGCACAGGAATATACAAATAACAACTGCTTTGTAAACTGAGTTACGTACTGGATAATTTTCTGACTTCTATAGGGAGAGGAGCACCGAGAAGAAGTATTACTAAGTATTCCCGTTTACCTTCGCTAATATGCGCGGTAGTATTCGATAGTCATAATGTCTGCGCTGTTGTCCGATTCACACACTCGCATTCAGTAACTTGCTTTCGCCCATAGACACCGTATCATTTCTTTGTCAAAGAGTTGATACAGCCTTGAAGCTATGATACAACCATCATCCTTGACAAAAACTTGTACTCCTTAACGCGTGGAAACCGCACTGGGCTGATCGCTGTGGAAATATTTCGTCGGAAAAGCGAACGCTCACTTACGCTTAACTTTGTGGAAAGGTTTTGAAATCTGAGCACGTTATCCCTTTCTGTAAGCTGTTACCGCTAGAAAGAAGAATTGAACAGCTCGAGAACGCTAGATGTTCTTGTTTTTATCAGAGTCAAGTGTGACTTGCCAAAGTCATTTTTCACATATTTACTTGCATTAGAGCCCTGGTTCTGTTGAGACATTTGAGCATCGTCTGACTGCGAGTTTCAAAAGCAGATATTCTATTGGGCTCGAAATTGTAATCCTGCGCCTTAGTAGGTTCGCACAGTAAGCACAACCACAATCAGCAAAAAAATCTGAGTAAGTCAAAATGTTTCTAGTGCGCCGAGTAACTACCGAAGGAGTCAGGAGTCACTGCAGGAAAAAGTATAAAATACCGTAGAGATCTTTATCTTTTTTAAGCTCACGCACACCCTTTGTCACATGGTGATGCAGTGTTTCAATCTTGTTGAACCCAACAATCAAGAAGCTCAGTCAAGAACCGAAAACAAAAGCACAGAAGAAGGCCGCCAAGAATCGTGGGAGGCCATGCTCGCGGCCCCGAAATTGGAGGACCAGCGAAAGCTGATGAACCAGGCCAGGGAAGCGGCGAAGGCCAATGGCAACCTGTACTGAGGAGGCCACCCGCCTTGGGTAAAGAAAGAACTCTTTCTCACTGATTCGCATTATCAAGTGTTTGTTCTCTCTCTTATGCTCATGAAAGCTTCAATCCGGCATCACACAATCTTTTCCACACATTCCATGCGCTTTCTTTCTACCTTCACGCTCAACAAAAGACAGTTCGATTTCTGTAGCTGTTATTCTCTTCATATAGCTGTTTACTGCATGACCATTCGCTTTGATTTGATTATGCCCTGCATTTCTCTTCTTTTTTTCTTTTCTGTTTACACGATGTTGGCGCATGATTGCAGCGCCTGTTATTTCTTGTCTCATGAAGGATTTCTGGTCTCATGAAGGATGTCTCATGCGATGATTACACGATACACTTGATCATGTAACATGTACATGTAACATACTGTACACAGTATAACTTATACAGATCTCTTAACAATCGCCTGTGACATATGGCACAGTTCTAATCCTTGAACTGAATTTCCCAAGAAGGCGAACATAACTTGCACAGTAAGTGAGAATGCATAAATGACAGACTGAGTGACTGTGTTCAAGAATTTTCTTTTTTCAGAGCTGTGAGGGAGCCCTTTTCCATGGCATTTGCTGCGCATGGTCCGAATATCTTCTTTTTTTTTCTGTTGAACTGAATTATCTCCGGTGTAATGACATTAGTTATCCTATTAAAACTGAACATATTGCGAATCCCGTAGAGATGGGTTAGAATGTTGCGATGTTGTTATAATGTGATACTTTAACAAAAGGGTTTTAGTTCATTCTCATCATGTACGGGCCAACATCTCCAGCCTGACCACCTCTCAGGGTGAACTCTGTAGTTAACCCTGTCCTTTGTCTGTCCGCTCCTACTAACGAGTGCAAATTTCTTGGTCTCGTCGCCCAAAATTATTCTAATCCAGCCCTCGAGGCTTTCATTGTCAAAAACACCCGTTTTGTTATTGTAATGGACTACAGGTTGCTTGTTCTACAGGTTTTCCTCTTCAATTGCGATATCAGCTGCCAGCGTTTTCTTTTCTTATTTTTTGCAGTGCATACAGTCGCCCCACTCTGCCTGTTGTCACAGCTGTGACTTTTTTTTTCATGCTCTTTGTTATTCCCTTGTTCTCCTGCTTTACTTTTAATTAACGACATAGAGGGAGATGTTGGTGCACAAATACGGCGTCGTCTACTGCTCGGCTCTTAAATATGTGTCGCATACGACATGCAGTTGCGACATGCAACATACAGGATGTCCCAGCTGACGTTAGCCCAGCTCTTCAAAATAAAATATGGAATATACGAGGACACAACCAATGGTATTCTGTCAACGGTGATTTACCGTACCGGTAAGATTATTTTTCATAATGGAACTATTGATAATTAGATCAAATTAATTAAGAAAACTTTTAATTACTTGAGGGCGTAAATTTTGATGGAAGAGTAATTATTTGCGTTTTAAGACATCCAATTCAGTTGTTATCATTGCGATATATGCCTTGTGTGGTTGTGCAGTGCACAGCAGCATTGAGGAGGAGGAGGACAAAGGCATTGAGCAAAGTTGATTCTTCCGACTAACGCCTGGGGACGCTAGTGTCGCGGCGCGCACGCGTGATCATACGACCATTTTCGTATTTCGCGCGTTATCTTTATAATGCGGAAAAATTAATCATGCAACACATATCACAATGATAACAACTGAATTGGGTGTCTTAAAGCGCAATTATTACTTTTCTATCAAAATTTTATGCCCTGAATTAAATAATTAAAAGTTCGTTAATAATCCTGATCTGATTCTCGATAGTTCCATTACGAAAATAAAATCCCGCTGGTATGGCAAGTCACTGCTGACAGAATACCATTGGTTGAGACCTCGTATATCCTAGATCTAATTTTAAATGCTTCGCTGAATTTAGCTGCTACACCCTGCATTACAAAACACGACATACCTACGACAAGGTTTGGATGTCACCTACGAGTTAAAATAACACGACCAGATCCCAAAGACGCACTCGAAGCTATAATGCGAACAACAGTATCAGTTAAGAAATAAACACTCAAGCAACGGTGCTAACCATAATAATATTCCATGTACACCTTGACAATAAAAAACTATCTTATAAACAATTTTTTTCCGTGCGTTAGTAATGGCAGATAATGCCGCTGTCTTACGGAAACCATCTAACGCTGTTAAAGCGCACCTTTTCACTGCTATTGTTGGCCACCGCCCTAATAATTTCTTCAAACTGACAAGTCTACGATGTAATGCCATCAATGACAATTTGGGTCGGCGTCTTGGTGCGGGAATTCTAGACTAAGGTGAGATGTGTCTTCCTAAACAAAGCCCCAATCACACTAACAAATTTCAGCGCGCTCCCTTTTATACAAAAAATGGGTTTCCTTTCTTCAAGCTTCCTTGTTTCGTTACCTTTGAGCCTAAAAAAATAAAATGTGGGGTTTTTTACATGCCAAAACCACGGCATGATATCGAGGCATGCCGTCGTGGGGGACTCCGGATCAATTTTGACTGCTCAGGGTTCTTTGACGCGGTACTAAATCTATAAGTACTCAAGCATTTCCTTATTTCTCCCACTACAGTTACAATTCTCTTTCCCCCAAACAGTCATTCATGTGCCGTTGCGCGAGGCGCAAACGCAATTTCGGTGCATTGAGTAATATCCAGTGCACCACAATCGCGTTTGCATCTCGTGCAGTGCTGAGCTGCGGCCGGGCACGGCACTTCATTGGCAACTAACCCTTACAGCGAAGGTGTGAAGGGTTCGCCCAGGATCGTGTCCGTGTGTAGACACAAACTCCCCATACCTGGGCCCTTCCCAATGATAGTGCAATGTCGGGCCGATCGGTGGCAGAGTTGTACTTCGCCCTTAAGGGGCCCACATACAGAGCTTCGCAGGTCATCCTTCTTCACAGGGCGGAAGGGTACTCAGTTTTTTTTGTCTTGTTCTTGTTTTAACATAAACTTCCCAATTAATGACCCCCTGCGTCTATGTGCGCACTCGCCAAGAATCAGATGGTATTAAGTAAAAAGAAAAGCTGCAACGAAGTCCAAATAATGATGATTCTTCAAAGAAATGGCCACTGAATTTTTGAGTGAACTTGAGTTTATTCCCTCTCAAATAAAAATTGTAAATATAAAGAGAACTTTTGATAACCACGTGAGTACGCGTAGTTTATCGAGTGAGCCTTTCGAGAGAAACAGAAGTTTCTGTAATTAAAAAAATAATTAAGAGGTACTTGTGTTACAATAATTTTAAATAAGAGCTATTTTTTCTTTGTGGAATTCTATTTTTATACGACTTAAATAGGCTCCGACACGAAAAAAAAAAAAAAAAGAGACCACAGGATGTTTCTAGCCGTATAGAAAACGAAACTTTACCTATTCCTCTTCCATCTCTTCACTCTGAGGAAACAGCGGTTACTCTTCCACTTGCTAATGAGACAATATTTCAAACATTTTTCTATCTAATCACAATGGTTGCAGAGATCACCGTACAGGGATACGCACAAAAACACCTATTGAGTGGCTTCACATCTACAAGCAAATTTAAATTCTGTTAACATTTATTTTTTTATTAGTATTACCCTCAGGGCCAGAGGCCTTACAGAGGGGAGTGGAACATACGGGAAAAAAGATACGATACAGGTTTTTCTTCTGCTAATACAATGTTAGCTAAAAAGATGAGATAACAGCGAGAAGCAACAAAAATTCAACAATTGACCGATAACAAATATAATTACATAGTTGGTTGGTTACATTGCAATACAAAAACATTCTGAAACTGGGAATAGTGAGCAGTGGACGGGACTGATCCCCGAAGGTGGTTCCAGTCCTGTGAAGTGCGGGGTACAAATGATTGATAACATGTTTGCGTTAAGCACGACATTATTCCCACATTTTGTGCATGATCGAAACGAGGGGAAATGTATGATGGAGGAAGGATAAGGTCGTTGTGTAGGGCGGGACTGTAGTATATATTCTGGAAGAGACATAAGCGAGAAAACTTGCGGCGGCAGGCGAGGGACGCAAGCTGTAGGGACTCTTTCATTAAAGTGATACTGGCAGTACGACTGTAGTTTCCTAGAATGAAGCGAACAGAGTTATTATGGACAAGCTCTAAGGCAGAGGTTAATATAGCAGTGCTGGGGTCCCAGATGGAACAGGCATATACGAGTTTACTTCGGACTAAAGATTTGTAAAGGAGGAGTTTTAAAGAAACAGGAGCAGATGAAAAATTGCGCCGGAGGTAACCTAAGGAGAGCTTTGCATTGCTAATTATTTTGCTAATATGAAGAGACCAAGAAAGAGAGGAAGTTATGTGGACACCTAAGTAGCAATAGGATGTTACGGATTCGAGAGCGGAATTCTCGAGCAAGTAGGAAGTGGGGCAAGAAACGGGAGATACGTAATACCTTACATTTCGTTGTGTTGAGTTCCATCAGCCAGACTTTACACCAGTGAGATATACAGTTGGTATCATTTTGAGGGATCGAAACATCATTTTGGTCAATAATTTCTTTGAAGACTACGCAATCCTCGACGAATAGGTGAATGTTAGAAGTCACGCATTGCGGCAAGTCATTAATATAAATGAGAAACAGGAAAGGGCCGAGCACTGAAGGCACGCCAGAATGAATTGTCGTCAACAAGGAATTATAAGTGTTAGCAGACGCGAATTGTGAGCGTCCGGTTAGAAAATATTCGATACAGGAGAGAAGTTTCCTGTCAATGTTCAATTTGCTTAATATAAAGAGAAGTAAACAGTGGCAAACATTTTCAAAAGCTTTTGCGAAATCTAGGAAGACACAGTCAGCTACAAAACGACGATCAAGAATTCTATGTAGCTTGTGTGTAAAACAAGCCAACTGTGTTTCGCAGGAAAGAGATCGGCGAAAACCATGTTGGGCCTTCGAAAAGAACGATTTGGCATCAAGGAAATTAACAATGTTTGCGTAAAGGACATGTTCGAGGATCTTACACGGAATACTAGTTAGTGAAATCGGGCGATAGTTCAGGGGTGAATTTTTACTTCCAGATTTATGCACTGGAACCACCTTTCCGACTTTCCAGTCGGATGGCAGTGTGGATTCATCAATTGATTGTTGGAATGTTTTGGATAGCATAATACTAGAATATATTTTGGTACTTTTTAAGAATTTAGCATTTATAAGGTCAGTTCCTGGGCTTGAGGATACTTTCAATGATTCGATAATTTTTTCGATGCCAAGGGGTTGAATAATTACTGGATCCATTGTTAGAGAATCAAAACACTGCACGTTGGGAATTGTTGTAGACGAGGGTGTAACAAAATTACTGTAAAATACGTCATCTAATACCACACAGCAGTCGGCAAATGGAATTGCATCCCCAGAAGAGTCAAGTAACGTGATTTCGCTATTACGGTCAGGGTGAATGGTTCGCCATTTACATATAGTACTGAATTAAATTCTCTGATATAATAAATATGACAGAGTGGTTCTGCAATATCGCTCAATTTTGTCTATTTTGTGTGTTTCGAGTATAACTCGCAGATGATGCAAATTTATCGGTACGTATGTAGCCCTCCTAATTTCTACGCTCTATAGATCGAGTTTTATGTATAACAGTGCAAGAGATTTGCAGTATCGTGTCTAGATTTGTATATTTTAATGATTTTTGTGTACGCTGCGTGGCATGGTAATTTCAGTAATCACGAATAACTGCGAATGACATTAGAAGCAGAATACATTAGAGTAACGGAAATTCTTGCTTGTTGGAAACTTTCTTTTTCCGAAATTGAGAAAGGCCGAAAGTGTAAAAGGAAACAATGAAACAGGCAAAACAAAACAATAAAGTGCCTAACCTTTGTAATTTGCTCTTCTAGGGAGAAAGACTGTATAGTAAGAAAAAAAAAAAGATAGACTCAAAGCTTGGGTGCAACTAATGTTTTCGCATCTCGTTCCTGTGTGAGGATTAAGAAAATAAAATGTGAAATACGATCGGCGATTGCTTACAGCTTTTTTCCCTGCTGGGCTGCAAGGGACAGGTACCTTCGGGCCTAGTTAGTTTGCGCAGTTCTCCCCATTTAGCGGGTTAAGGAAACGAAAGATTCAAAGCGAACATTTAGGCGACGGCGGGAAGGCTGCTGCACAGTAGTCATAACGAGCAGTAGACTTTGTAATTAATGCTGCTGCTTGTATGCTACCTATTTCTTTCATGCATTCGCGCACTATACATAATACCGCTGTTGTTAATAATGGCATGCAGCGGTTGTTCGTGATAAGTGACAGTACCTACCTTTCAAAATTTAGTTAGTTTTCTTATCGGAGGCTGAAAATCAAGCAGTAATCCGTCCGAGCGTCTCCACGGGAACGCTAAATAAGCCAAACCTAACTATAACCAATATCCGGTGCATGTGAGCGCCAGCATGTTAGTAGCTCTTTTTTCCTACCTGATAATCTTTTTTTACCTTTTTCCTCTTGAAAAAGATATTATTTATTCAGGCACTATATTCGGCGGCTGCGAGATTGCAAGCAACCTGTATATCGGTCTTGTATTGCGTGCCGCATAACTGCAAAGTTTGCTGAAAATCTGTCGCTTTGGTAGGCAAAGCTTAACGTAATGCCACGACATAGAGTGGGGATAAAATTTACGAGGACTGCACAAACATGTCGCAAAGCGCACATATTTAGCGGATACCCTCGCCTTTCCGCATTTCTTAAATCGCGCTTTCGCATTCTCCATGCCCTCCTTCTCTAAATTTAGAGCCAAGGCAACGAAATATTCACGTACGTCTACATAGAATATGTAGACGTATGTAGATCTTCCACAACGTTCGTAGATCTAGGGGATCTACAAAGCTTGTCCGATGCTTAGAGATCTTGGAATTACGTTAATTTTTGTCCCTAATTCACTTCCGAGATGTTCATGTGATTGGTGCCTCTACTGTTAATGCGAGGAAATCACGCGATTGCGTATATCGGTGAAAAGTGAACCGAATGCATGTACTGTTGCAGTGTTTATTCCCTTTAACTGTGGCGGATGGGTTCCGCTTGCTGCGTGGACTAGGGTATATATGCGTAAGGCACGCATGAACTCTTTTCTGCGGTGTTCAGCACGGATGCAGCTGGCCTTGCACTCTCTATCATATAAAACAGAGCGCGCGCTCTGCAGTCCCCGTTTTAGTACGTGGGGGTTTTACGAGTGACACAGCTCTGTCGTGCCCCACTGAGTTGCCTTTCAGTTCAGTCTAGAGGTGGCAGACGCAGGGGAAATAGTGTACCTTTGCCTGATTGCTTGCAAAGCTTTGGAACCATCCGGTGCGGTACGTTATTAAAGCGAAGCTTTATAGGCGAACTAACTCTGACTTTGATGACCGCGGCTGCTGCTGCTCCTGCGGCTGCTGCCATCGCCGCTTCCGCTGCCGCTGGCGCCGTTGTTGTCGTAGTAGTAAATAACCAGCTTTTGCGTAACCTCGCTTGTACTAACCTTATCCTTGCAGATTTGTTGGTCGCCGGCTCTGTTGTTTGCGGAATTACGTAATAAAACAGCTCACGGTATACCTAATATCATCAGGGCAGCAAATATGTGCCTTCAGATCTTCACTTCCTTTATTAAGGCGAAACCTGTTATGCCATTTCTCTTTTTCTGGGGTTTGGTGAGTCTGCTCGGCACCACCTTGTGGAGCAAGGTGAGTCAGTCCAAAATGACGGTTAGCTCCCGTAGCTGGCGAGATTAAAAGTAACCGATCGTGAAGGCCACGTGATTCGCGGTCGCGTGGTGGAGGTTTTCGCATCTTGCTAGTTTGCTGGGCACGCGCGAGCTCTCTGTGACGCCAAGCACAATGCAGGAGGTAAGCAATTTTATAGCATTTATTTACTCGTCTAATGAAGTATTCGTTTCAGATAGATTCCAAAATGTGCACTCCTTTGCCTTCGTTCTAATTCCCAAGTCAATCGTTTCTCCGCATTTCCTTTATTCAGCCATTGCGTTACCTAATTAGCAAATTAGTCAGTAAGTCAGTAACAAAATCCGTCAGTGAATGCACAAATTTGGCGCAGTGTTTCATTGGTTCTTAATTTTCTTCCTGATTAATCGCGCTCGTGAGAAGTGCAGCGCAGTTCCTGAAGAAGAATTTCGCAGTGAAACCGGGCCCATTTGAGGACGTATCTAACATTACATTTCCCCGCTATACATGCAAAATAGTCATGCGCATTCTGTGGTAAGCACGTAACCTGCGTTGGTAATCAAACGCATGAAACGATATGTTTCGTCAGACATCAAAGAGGCACTCTCGTGTTTAGTCAACTAACACTGCAACCTGGTTGCGAAGCATCCTTTCGAATGAAGAGGCCCCGAGCAGTCATCTCCAACTTACCTTTAGGAGGGCGCTCCAACGTTCATGCTCAATGAATGTCATCATCCTTTTTTTTTAGCATTTCGCAGTGAATATACTTTGTTTAATTAAATATTTGTGTGCGTCCGCATTTGCGAAACCAACATGTTTCCCAAGCGAGCCTGAAAGGAAGAATTGGACACTTTTTAATAAGTGTCCTTCATACCGCGCTTCAATGAAGCTGTATTTTGTTCGCCAATTTTGATAATGTATTTTCTTGTCGGCATTTTAATTTTTGTTGTTACGAATGCGTAAGCGTGTTGAGAAAGCCCATTTTATTAGCAACGTTTACGGCGCCTCACCTTCTCAATTAGCTCTTTGTAACAACACCAAAAAACTTCACATTAATGTGACCCCAAAGCTCAATATGATCTTGCTCGTTAACATTAATGTTTCGGCAAACTACCGAACACAAAAACACACGGAAGGGGTTCGTGGATGCCATGGTCATGGCACGTATGGATTTCGGAAGAAACTCCAACGGTTGCACATATTAGAAATCACTAATACAATCAAAATTAAAGAAAATTTCCCAGCGACATGCTATTCAAGAAATCCTGTTATATATATATTTTTTTACTTACCGTACACAACGTCACAATATCGACTGGTTGGCTGCCCTACACTTGGGAAGACGGAAAAGGGAAAAATCAGAATTTTGTGCCCGCTAATGACAAGGGAAAGCTTTGTATCAAGTTGATCAACGATTCTGTTCGTATTCAATTTTCGTAATATTGAATCGTAACCCATAAACTTAAACCTTTCAAAAAACACAAAACAGGCAAAGCTTTTACGTGTGCGAGAAGTGAACTCTCACAATAACGTGAGCTTGAAGATATCTTCGAAGTGAGCAGAATAGGTCTCTATACAATGCGACTGCCTGGCGCCGTAGGTTTGCCAAATAAAGAGAACTCACTCAGATTCATTCTCAAAATATTATTTTTTTTCTAGGGACCCTAACTTGTGCTCAGACTCACCAAAATTCTGCTGCGCCGGACTCACTCGGACTCACACTCACAAGAATTCTGCGCAACCGGGCTGACTTACATCAGACTCACGAGTCGCTTTGAGTCTCAGTTAGATTGAGTGAGTAGGCTCATGCGTGAATTTGTGGAATTATGCACAGCACCCAAATATAGCAGGACTTTGAATCACTGTTTTAGTATCGACATGATGGACAGTGCCGCGTGAAAATTTTGTGATTGCAACGAATCTATAGTGCGCATATTTATTCATTGCCCTTTTTTTCACGATAAAGGGCACACCTTGCGTGCAGCTTTAAGTGGACTGCACGACAAAGCGTCCACAGAACATAGACATTGCAGCCAGAGACTCCACCACCATCCGCAGAGAAATCTACCAGAGCTCTGCTGCACTGTTTCAGGATGACTATGCATAGCTCTGCGGCTGTTTTTTAATTGTGGTCTGAACGTGACTGTTGACTTCCGCTTACATGTCCCTCTTCCTTGCCACGATCCTCCCCGCCAGGGTAAGGTAGCATGCCTGATGTCGCCTTGTTATCAGCCCTATTTATACTTTTCTTTTTGTTTCTCGTTAAATCTGTCTGAATAAACGCTTATCAGGTATACATGCCAGTTTACACAATATTAGTCTTTTTTGAGATTGAACCGTACATTCTGCAGGCGCGATCTTTCATAGCTAATAAAAGCGGTGCATGGTTGATGAAGTCACTCGTCTGTCCCGTATGTCTTGGGGGCGGAATTTTTAACTTCACCCAGCATGCTTTGGGTGCATTCTCTCTTACAAGAATATATTTGTTCTGCTCTTCTTTAAGTGATCAAGGCGACGAGATAGGATCGCCACTTTAACAAGCGAAGACTGCATTTGGTTAATGCCAAAATGTGTAAACAAAGTCTAACGCAGGAAATCCGTTCGTGATGCGTTTTCCAAGAATACAGCCGCTATTTGCGTAGTTTTTCCCGCTAGTTTCGTATTGATTACAATATTTTCACGGTAGTACACGTGCCCAAAATATTCGATAGCAAACGAGCATAGCTTCCTAACTCATTACATCATTTGCAAGAAGCCTGAACCACAATTTTGCTGGAGGCTATAACTTTGGTTTAGCTCTGGTTTTGTCACCAATTTCAGTACGTTGTAAAGGCAAATAATCAATGATTGGATAAAATGTGCTGCAATCTTTCCATTTCAATGTCTCCGTCTATTTCGCTGTAAACAGTGCTACTTTGTTGCAAATGGAAATTTTACGAGGTTTACAGGTAACCAGGCTTACAAAACCAGAAACAAAGAGATTAGGTATAGTGTAGCTCGTTCATAATGCGCTCCAACGGAAATTTTTCCCACTGGTCACATGCGTTGACTATCTTAACGAGAGACAACCTGAAGGTTTGCAAATCAGTACTGTGGAAGCCCGCAAGGGGGAGGAAAGTACATGAAAGGAAAAAAATTGGGCATCCACCCGAACTTTAGCACGAAGCTATAAAGGAAACACATACAGGTTTCTCAGAAAGGAAACCTTGCAGTTGACGAAAAACAAAAACCCGAACCAGGACGAATTTTTCTTCAGCTGCGAGGTTTTCTTTATGAGAAACCCGTATGAATTTCCTTTGTTGTTTCGTGCTACAGGTCGGGTGGATTCCAACTTTTGCCTTTCAACCTGAACGCTTCCCTACACATGGGTTCCTGCGATTCCTTCTGTCTCCGTCAAGTTTCATGCAGAAGTTATCCAAACTTCATTTATTCAATATACACTACTGCGCACACATTGTTTCAGCTTTCGCTCGCGATTGCGTGTGTGAACTATCACTGTTAGAAGTACCATTTGATAGCTCTGGCGTAAAACATGCTTCCTGTATCGGAACATTCATGAAACATTGACTTCAATTCGATAGCCAGATCGGCCCATCCTAATAACATTGGGCACATGTCATGAGTTCTCCAACGAGCGCCAGAACTGCTGACATTTCTAGAATGTGCAATGAGGTATGTATAAACAGCTGCCAGATTCGAGCAGTGCGATTCGATTCCGCTATGGCTGATCGCGCTCGCCGCTACCTTTGTTAGCTCAATCTTGCTTTTCCTTCTGGGTCCAAGTTCACCGAATAAATATTTTCGTTTCTAATCTTCGTAATAATCTTCTCATGGCCAGTATTCCTGTATCTGAATATGCCCCCTCCTTCATCTACTCCTGGCAGCGCTGGACCGCTCAAACGCAACAGCTGCAACCTACACAATTTCGCGACTCCAAGTAATCGCTCCCCATCTAGCGGCCGCGCCTATAACCAGCCGATCCAGGTTTAAACTTGACACGAAAGAGAATCTCTTATCATGGCGTGCCCTGAATACCTTGTAGTGCAGATTGTCGGGATGTTGCGGCGCACAAGCCTGAAGAAAAAGGCAGACGTCGAAGGACGTTTGCTGTGTCTATCATTATGCGTGTCATCGCGGTGAAAAGAGCAATGTAACATCTCATCGCTTCCCAAAAGACGCAGACTACGCACTTTGGATAGCTACTTCGATGAGGAACTTGTCCATTGGGCAAGCATGACTGGCACGACATGTGCTGGCGTGTTCGAAACATTTCGTTCGCGACTACTTCTTTCTTCCTTACGAGTAGGCCATTGCTTTCTTTTTAAATGGGAAAGAAGACGAAGTGCCTCTCAGGCAGAACACCGAGTCTTCCAGCTCTACTCATTTTGTGAATTTCTTAGACTTTGCCAGTGAACTGCTGTTCCCTCCTTAACTGCGAAGGAGATGGAGTCTCACGCGCCTACGCCGGACTCGGCAGTGCCCGCGCCGGCTGACTCAGGAAGCGCAACGGCACCGAGAGCGACACTGACAGCGACGGCACCATGCAGTACTATGTCAGCAGCGAAAATTCTTGTGACGACACCCTCTAGCTGGTGCGTAGTCGTAAAGCAAAGCCAAGATTTCTCAGCGCATCATCGAATTCGAATGAGTCCACCGTGAGATCTTTGCGGGATACTGAGGAGCTCACCATCCTGTTCACGCCAGTTCTCGCCACAGACAAGCTGAGACGCCTCAACAGGCAAGCCCCTGTCTTCACTTCTAGAGGCGCTGGTTCCGAATGAAATCAAAGACATCAGAGTGAACACCCGTAAGAACGTGCTAGCGATTGACGTAGAACACGCGGCTGCGTTGGATTCTTTTCGCAAAGTCACAGAACTTGACGGAATGAAAATCCGCCCTCATATTCCGCTGGGCAAACAAGTCAGTACTGGCGTAATTTACGATGTTGGCGAGACCATTGTCGACTCCGATCTGTCAATCTTAATAAAGCCAGCTGCAGAAAACACCATCATCACAAACGCGTTTCGTCTCGGCACGTCACGGTGTGTTAAGATCATATTTAAGGGTGAATCCTTCCCATCGCATGTAAAAGTGGGCCACATCCGACACGAAGTTCGCCCCTTTATACCAAAACCGCTGCAGTGCTGGAAGTGCATGAAGCTTGGCCATGTGAGTAGTGTGTGCAAGAACACTACCATCTGTTCTCGCAACACTGGCCCCCACACCACTAAGACGTGCGAGGCCAGTGTGCTGAAATGCACAAACTGCAGCGGCCCTCACGATGTATCCCCGAAGGAATGCCCTTTGATTCGAAAGGAAATGCAAATATTGAATAAAATGGTTAGAGACCGCTCGTCTCACCGAGAAGCAGCAACATCTATTAAGCGACGACGATCACGTCGCCGACGTCGCTCAAGAGCCTCCAAAGCCTCTGCAGAACGCCACCCACGTACATTACCACAACTCTTCCGCCCAGGCCAAACGCAGTCAGCTCAAAGGACAAAGGTGCACTGAACAGCACGGCTGCTGACGCATGGCCTGCATTCCGAGGCTACATGCCCCTACTGAGCGAAATCATACTTCTACAGCAGGGGACACTTCGTCTCTTCCTGATAAAGTGGCGGACCAAGATCAACAAATTGTTGTTATGATCAGCTCTCTGGTGAGTGCTATTCGTGTTCTTCTGGACAAGCTACAGACACCAACAGCTCGAAGTGCATTGCACGTGCTGGGTGCCATCAGTCCGGTTCTGGCGAGCCTTCAAAAAAGTCCAGTGCTTGAGAACTTCTATAACAGAACCATGCCTCATCGACAACAGTGATCGTTCCGGGATGATGTCAGAAGCGCCTCCGTGTTACAGTGGAATGCGAGAGCCCTAAGGTCACGTATTTCGGATTTTCGACAGTTCGTATTTGAAAAGCATTTTCCTATACTGGTCATCTGTGAACCGAACTTATAGCCTCCATAAGACTAACAGGATATGAATTTTTTGTTTCAAACAGGTGTGTCCGTAGTAGTAAGGTTCTGGTTTACATTCGCAAGGACCTTACGTATTCTTGCCAACACGTAGCGCCACACGACGGTAACCAGTACGTCTGTGTTACTGTGAAAAAGAAGCAGCTGTCTTTTACTCTTATTGGCGTCTACCTTTTTCCAACAAGTCAGTTTGATAGCAAAAGACTGGAAGATATTATGGCTGCTACTCCCAGTCCTTGGATAAAAACAGGGGACTTCAACGCTCACCACCATATATGGGGAAGCTCCAGGATAAAGTCGAGGGGCAGGTCACTAATATCCTTTGCATCAGGCCAAAAGCTGTGTCTTCTAAATGACGGAAGCCCGACATTTCTGCGAGGAACAACGTACAGCAGCTGCCTTGACTTGACTTTAGTGTCACGTTGCCTGACTTTGAGCGTGCAGTGGTTCACTGATATTGAAACCCATCGAAGTGATCATATTCCGACCTATGTGAGAATCGATGGACTAAACGCCGCATTACCGGTTGTCTCTCGCCAAATCGACTGGTCAGTCTTTCAAGATCGTGTAGAAGACACATGCAAGACAAATATCGTACGCAGATTAGAAGACATAATTGCAGACTCTATGCAAGATAGTACACGCTGCTTCACACATTCATCAAAGCGTACAGAGAATGACATTGAATTGGAAAGGCTTCGTGCACTACGTCGCCGAGCTGAAAGAAGGTACAGGCGCACAAAGTCAATTCTTGACCTCAGAGAAGCTCGGCGCATGCAAAAGAAGATCAAACGCCGAATGGATAAGCTAGCGCATCAAAGATGGAAATGCTTTTGCGACTAACTAGACCCCCGCAAGCCATTGTCCCTAGTGTGGCGCACCCTGCGGGGTCCTTGCTCAAGTCCCCAGCAACGACACCCTTTTAACGCCCTTGCTCTCTATCAAAACCGCCGTGAGATAGACGTTGCAGAGGAATTTTGTGCGAAAGTCGCCGGCAGCACAGTTTTAATCCCTGACATGGCTTTAGGCAACATCCCCGGCCCACGAGATGCAATTATGGAGGCTCCATTCTCTATGGAAGAGTTAGAAGCTGCTATGGCTCTCTGCAGGTGTTCGTCTTCACCAGGGCCCGATGGCATAACATATACTGCTTTGCGCCACCTAGGTCGAGAAGCGCGATTAGAACTCCTGAGCCTTTTTAATAGTTCATGGCAAGATGGTGTCGTCCCACAGGAATGGAAACTCAGCCGCCTGGTACCACTTCAAAAAGCAGGAAAGTCACCGCTCGAACTGGCATCGTATCGGCCTATAGCTCTAGCCAGCTGCGTCGGGAAGCTCATGGAACGTATGATCCTCATGCGTATCGAATGGTACCTTGAACACCACAATATTTATCCTGACTCTACGGCGGGATTTCGACGCGGTCGTTCATCGATTGACAGCGTCATTGATCTAGTATCATCTGTAGAACAACAATAATCTCGGAAGCGACTATCAGTAGCACTTCTTCTTGACGTGAAAGGCGCTTACGACAACGTTTCCCATCAAACAATTATAGACGCACTTTTGACAATTGAACTAGGAGGGCGAGTATATCAATGGGTCAGAAACTACTTGACACAAAAGCCCTGACGCAGCCCAACACTTAGGCAAGCTAGCACACTCTTTGACATTGCAGAAGTGGCACACTGAATTCACTCAACACTGATTGCATTCCCTGGATCCCTCTATGCAACTGCGGCTGTTACCAGGTCTTCCGCGTAATGAGGAAACAGTGCTGTACTGCTGACATTTGGGCGTCGCATTCACGAATGCATATACATTTTTTATTGAAATCGCTGACAGCGACGAGTGCAATGCCTGCGGTGTCGAAGAAACCATAGAACATCTACTCTGCTACTGCCCATCTTTTGAAAATGAAAGGCAAGACCTCTGCACAGCTCTCAATCAGCTAGATGCAAAGCCGTTCACCTTGAACAAGATCTTGGGACCATGGCCTCGCATATCGCAGCTACAAAAGGCCATAAAAGCGCTGCTGCGATATTTGAAAGCTGCCGGATTGAGTCAGCGTCTGTGATCCGGACTTTGTGACCAAATGATATCCCCAGTGAACTTTCTCTTCTTTTAATCTTTCCATCCCCCTCTCCCCAGTGTAGGGTAGCCAACCGGGCTCAGTCCTGGTTAACCTCCCTACCTTTCATTTATCATTTGCTCTCTCTCTCTCTCTCTTTAAATCTTTTAAATATCAGGGGGGCGTTTCAAATCGGGGAGCTTACTTTCGTTTCGGCTGGTGCTTTAATAAGTGATAGAGATGTACGCTTAAGCTTCATTTGGATTTGTTAGTTTAGTTTTCTACCCACCGTTAGTTTTACTAATGCTGTAAGTAGCAGCAATATTGTCGCTAATGCACTTCAGCCGGCAGACACGGTAGCGGGAAGGATAAATATCTCTGAAAATCTGAAATTGTTCATGACACATGTCGCGAGGTGACATATTGTTTCCATAATATTCTTAAGTTTAGCGTTGCAAGCAAGAGATGCTGTTCTCAATCATGCCACGCAGTGAGTTGTTAGTTTTGAAGCGGTATGAGCCTTCGAATAGAAGATGAAGAAGCGCGGGAACCGGGGGGCAGAGGAAGGGAAGAGAGAAGTGAGAAATAAATGTAGACGAGATGGACGCCAGTTCCACATCAATGTTTTACGTCTACTGTGTCCTTTAACTAGGAACGCTACAATATTTTGGCGCAGCCGACAACTGACTCCAACATGTGGGTGACATTTTTCCTCGAGGAGACCTCCGCAGAGAAGATCATCTTCTCGAGATACCAAGCTCAAGACGAACCAGCGGTGGAACTACCTCGCGAACTCAACTCGGCAGAACTCGTGAACCTGGTTTTAGAGAAGGCTTCCATAGACATTGCTCAACTACGTCGGAAGGGTGCGGTGAAAGTGAACTTGCGTCTGGCGATCTTCGACGAATTAGTTCTTCAACCGACGCGTCGAAAGGACTCTGGATCACGGTCTTCGACAGAAGAGGTGAGCCTCGTTTTTAAAGCTATTCAGCTACAACAAGAACAGATGGCGCAACAAAACCAACTGGTGACGTCACTTATAAGCTCTCTAAACGCTGAGAAGCCGGCGACTAATTTTGTAGAGCCCGATGCGTTCGACGGCATGTCTTCAAGCCCAGAAAGTTGGCTTGAATTCTATGAATATGCCGCTGGGAAGAACAAATGGCACTCTAATGAGGACAAGATTACCAGCATGCGTAGTTATTTAAGAGGTGTACCAGATCGTACCACGGAAGTGGTACGATCTGCACATTATTGAAGATGTTGGTAACTCTTGGAACCAGTGGAAGGAAAAATTTTTGACGACATTCCGAAGCAACCTAGTGCAAAGATGGGACGCCGCGCTTAATTTCAAATTCAAGCAGGGCTCCCCGTCGAGTATTTTTTTTGAAAAACGCCGCCTTTTAAAGCTGGCCGAGCCTATGCTTCCTCCTTCTGCCATAGTAGCTCTAATAATGCACGGATTGCCCGCGGAAGTCCTGAAGCTAGTACAAGCCCGATCACCTAAAACTATAGACGGGCTCCTGGAGTGCCTTCACGACATACCATCTACTTCAGAAGAAAATATAACCGCTGGCTCAAGCAGTCGCTTCAGACGGACCGGCGCGGATTGGTCAAGCCATAATCCGCGAGAACCGAGCCGCCTTGCAGGCAGTACAGAGAACTTGGGTCGGCGTGCTCCCAGAGGTCGAGTGAATAACGTCGACAACGACCCTGTCCCACCACTTTCAGACGCTCAAGAGTCTCCGACGACAAAAAACTAATAAACAAGGGTGATCAGTCCGACCCGATGACCACAACTGAGACTGTTTATTTAACTTGCTCTAGCCTACTTCACATTCCTGTCAAAGTGGGAAATAGACATATGATGGCTTTGGTTGACAGCGGTGCTTCTGTGTCTATAATAAATGCCAAGCTGGTAGATTCAAGTCACCTGCATAGTGGAAGAGTATTACGGGTGCAAGGGTACGATGGAAAAGTGACAATACATAATCAGTGGGCCTCAGTAAACATAGAGTTCCAAGGTCATGAAATAGAGAGTGAAGTACTGGTGATAACGGGGGTGACGTACGACTTTCTGCTATCCAGACCAGATATAAAGAAACTAAAAATCAACGTATACTGGGACGATGCAGTTTTCGTGGAAGGACTATCAAGGGAAGAGACACAGCAAGATAGAAAAGATAACCTGCGAATTGTCAAGTGCGCGGAGGATATTGCAACGACCTACCCTGAACTGGTATGCATAGGAAGCTATCCACAAGCGATGAAGTCGCACAAGGTGCCTTTCGAACTAACTGACAAGACCGTCATCCGAAAATCACCTTATAACATGTCAAGAGAACGCAAGATATCGTTGAAGAAAGAATTGCAGGAGATGCTAGACGCCGATATAATCCGGCCTTCGGTGTCACCCTTCGCTTCTCCCATAACTATTGCGCCGAAGGAAGATGGAACTTTCAGACTGTGCACAGATTACAGGTTTCTCAACCGCCAGACAGAACTCATACCATTTCCCATGCCGAAGATAGACACGATTATAGATGGGACAGGTGGTCGCCGGTGTTTTTCACGCATTGACTTGTGCAAAGGTTTCTGGCAGATCCCGCTAACCGAAGAAACAAAAATGTACACTGCTTTTATCATGCCCTTCGATCTGTACGAGTATAACCGGCTTCCTTTCGGCTGGAAAAACTCGCCAGCATGGTTCCAGAAGATTATGAACGAAGTCCTGAAGCCTTTCCTAGGTGTCTTTTGTAACGTGTACATAGACTATATTATTGTCTTCTCCAAAACAGAGGCTGAACATCAGGAACACCTTTCTCAGGTCTTAAATGCCTTGAGCTTGGCACAACTCAAGGTTAATTTTAAGAAAAGTGCATTTTTTCAAAGAAAAGTTGTGTTTCTTGGAAGAGTATTTGATGGGACTACCAAAAGCACGAAACAAGAGTCCGTCGAGAGAATATCCCAACTGGTGAAACCATATGACGTCGACTCATTGCGTGTGTTTTTGGGATTAGCAGGACATTTCAGACCTTCCATAAAAGACTTTGCTATAAAAACAAGATGCCTCACGCGCCTAACGCAGGAAGAAGTTCCATTTGAATGGGATGAGGAATGTGAGAGAGTCTACCGTGATCTGGTGCACAGAATCTCTGCTGAACCTATACTACGCATACCAGATTTCACTTTACCCTTTGAACTGAATATCGACGCCTCACATTATGGAACAGGTGCAGTCTTGTACCAGAAATGTCCAGAAGCATTCGGCCGAGAAAAGCGACATGTAGTAGGCTACTACAGCTACACCCTCAAGCCACCTGAAGTCAACTACGCCACTACTGAAAAGGAAGCTCTTGCTGTCCTTAAAGCAATTCAGTACTTCCGTACGTACCTAGAAGGTGCGAAGTTTACTTTGTTCACGGATCACCAGGCACTCACTCATCTCTTGAATATGACCCAACCTAAGGGACGTATCGCCAGATGGGTGAACTACTTGCAGCAGTTTCATTTCACCATCTCCCACAGACCTGGACCCCTTTTGACTGATGCAGATGCATTGTCTAGACTGATGATACAGGCCAACAAAGAACAATCGGAAGAAATCAATGAAGTAAAATTGTGGAAAGGCACTGAACAATTAATTTTTATGGCAGGTCGCTATCAAGTCCCGCCAACGCTGGTTCCCAGGGTACTTTATTTGTACCACGATAGCCCAGAATCTGGAGGACACGACGGATTTTGGCACACTTACAACAAACTAGTCAAGAAAGAAGTCATGAAAGAAGACGTCAATCAATACGTTCGTTCATGCCACATTTGTCAAGTCAACAAAGTGAAATATAAGCAGCCTACGGACGCCATGATAATACCTTGCCACTCGAACGTGTCTTTTGAAGTTATACACCTGGATTTTGCCGAGCTAAATAAGAAACGAGAAGGAGTCCGAAAAACGCAAGCTTTTCTTTTGGCCATAGATGAGTGCACCAGGATGGTCGCGGCACGGGCAGGAAAAGAAGATGCGAATAGTGTCATCGCCCTCCTCCAACGGGATATGTTTAGGACAACCAGGAAGATCGTATGTGACAACGGTCCAGCGTTCAAGAGTGAAAAACTAGCAAGATGGGCTCGAGACAACAATATATCAATCAAATTCTGTGCGCCATACCATCCTGCTGCGAATGGGCTTGCAGAGCGTGCTATACGAGATGTGAAACAATACATCAGAATGTACGATAGCTTCCCTGGTGGATGGAAATGCTCTTTAGAAGCAGCTGTAAGACATCACAATCGCTCCTACACCAGTGGCTTGGGATGCAGCCCGCAGTTCGCTTCTTCAGGAGAGACCCCTATTCTTCAAGCAGACCGTGAACTGGGGCTGTTAGAAAATCTCAAGATCGTCGAGGAGAGGAAACAAAAATCGCAGGAGGAGAGGTACCGTAAACGAATAAAAAAAAAAATTTTGACAAGAGACATTGCTCAGATATCCCAGGCATTCAAGTCACCGACCTCATCCTAGTTAGGAAAGGATTAAGAGAATCCAGTGCCAAATTTTATGGTCCTTAGTCTGTGACAAAGACAGCCACTCAGAAAGAAATATTGAAGACTGTGTGGTACATTGGTGAACGGGGCTCAGTTGAATGTGCTTCGATTGGAAACGTTTTCAAGTATTACCCCAGGAGTGGTTAGCAAAAGAAACCTGGAAGGGTGAAGCGCTATGAGCCTTCGAATAGAAGATGAAGAAGCGCGGGAACCGGGGGGACAGAGGAAGAGAAGAGAGAAGTGAGAAATAAATGTAGACGAGATGAACGCCAGTTCCACAGCAATGCTTTACGTCTACTGTGTCCTTTAACTAGGAACGCTACAAGTTCATTTGCTCGCAAGCAATTTAGAAGCAAGTGCGAAGAGCACTTGTTCCAGGTTGGCAGAATTCGACCTGGTCTCAGCGCCACTAGTCTGCTTTCCGGAACTTTGCACACAGCCAAATTCCATTACCACTGCTTCGATTCGTTTCCAAGTCATGCGTTTACAATAATAGAAATGTCATCGCTCAAAAGAAAACCCTCGCTGAACTTCGAGAACATGCTGGAAGAAACGTAGCTTTGTACGACCGGTTATTCTTCACTTCTGACGTTTCACTTGAGTTTGAAGGCGTCTGCTGTGTTCCTCAGCCCGCGCTCTACCTCGAACACTGCGTGCTGCGAGCACGAACAAGCGCCAGTCATCAGAAGCAAACGACCTGATTACATGGATCAGCTAATTAAAGCGAAAGGTGCACCCCGATTCACAAACACTCGAATTTTTTTTTTATTATTCGAAGACACATTAGAGAGTTTTAGATTAGGGAAACTCAAGGCCTTGCGTCCCCCTAATCTAAACCTCTGTTGACCATGTAACCATACAATTGTTAGCATGGTACCATCAGGGCGCAATATGTATCTTTAGTTCATAGAGCCCGACAGACGTTACTGTCAGTATACAGGTATATTTGAGGATGCTTGCACTGAAACACGATTCGCGGGGCGTAGTTGCTTATATGAAGGTCGAAAAGAGTCAAGTATTTTACCAGCAGTGAAGCAACGCCGAGAAGAATTGCTTGCACATCTCAGGGAGGCCCGCTACGAGCAAACTATTTCCGGTTTTAACTTCCTGCTCGTTTGGAAGCTCTTTCTCATAAAAAGTAAAAAATAAAAATCTCATTCCTCTCGGTAGGCAGGCCAGACGTTTGCACCCAAAGCGCAACTATTTCACCGTTTTCGTCGTTGAAATCCTTGCGATCGATCAAAATAATGTGATCGTCAGCAAGGACCATTTCGACTTAAACGAAACAACTCGATTCGACGCCACAAACGATTGAGGAACATGAGCACAGCATGAAGCGATAGAGCCGCCGTGAACCTGGATGTCGTAGATATTTTTATTTGTTTGGACAGTGCTGCAGCACAAGTGACTGATTCTGCAGTTGCCAATTGTCACTGCTGGTATCCCAAATCAAATAAATAATTACGTCCAGATAAATGGACTCACCATAAAAACCAGGCACTCACATGGAATCCAACAACGACGACTCGTACTGAGAGTCGTTACGAAATAAAATTTATTTCTCTTTACTCACTGTCTCGTTGTACACCGAGACCGGGAAATGGTACAGGAAAGCTATAGAATTACCGTAACAAATATGGATACACCTGTGTTGGAGGCTTGTATGATAATAAAAGAATATATATATATATATATATATATATATATATATATATATATATACACACCTTCGAGGGATGGACCTTTGTCCGAGGAGGTCGTTCGGACGCGCTTTCACGCTGACGCCCCTTTCACAGGGCATAAAGGATGTCATTTAAATTCTCTCATTGAATGCGCCGAAGATTTTCCATGAAGGCAGCGAGAGGAAGTGAAAAAATGGTGCGTAAACTGGTAAAAGTTTTGTTCTTGTTAGGTTTGGCTGCAATATATTCTTTCGTTTCTTTTTTTTTTTTTCTTCAGGTGAGGACCGTGAGTATAAAGGACGTCACCTTAGAGGGTCAAATACACGCATTCGCGTATTGACGTAATTAGGGCATTGCCTGTCGACCATCAAAAAGCATGGTCTTACTTCATATAGCGTGCATTATCATGTAGAAATTTGTATGGCAGAAGCGGCGCTCTGTGTGTGTTCTTTGTGAGGGTTATTTGGAGACCATAACAACAACACACTCCTTTCTGGTGATGATGGCAGCTTTGGATTTTCCTAGAAACGGCGAACAGAATGTGTGGCTTTATAAATTAGAGTGCTTCAGCTTTTTTAGATACGTAAAGATCTTATATAGTAATCGCTAATATTTTCATCTTCCCTACGTTATTTGTCTTTTTATGACTTTGAGCAACCGTCTAGAGACGTTGTTCTGGTTTATAGTTGCCCAGTACGTTCAATGACAAATATCTGACCTGTCGCATGTGATCCCTCCCTCCGAACCTTAACACATAGGCCAAATAGAGGAGGTTTCTTCAATTCTGAAACAAACAGCAAACTATGCCGATATAAACAGCAAGGGCTACTTATCTCTGAGTTTGCCATGTCTTGATATGAAAACAAATCCTTTAGAATTCACTGTGGGTAGCGAACGGTTTAATGCCGAGATGTGACAGGAATTGTCGTTCGAATCTAAAACGCGACCAAAGGCACGTCAAGCCTTTCCGGACGCACTTGACAGGGTGCTGAAAGTTGATGACGGAAGCAAGTCATTATAAGCAGGGACTGAAGCCAAGGAGAATCAAGGGTGAGAGGGCAAAAGCAAAAAGGACCACATCTGCGAAGACCGAGGGAGTGATAAGACGGGAAAACAGGAATGGAAATATAGCGGCGACAGATGTATACATGGCTTGAACGGAGCCATGAATACCGGAGCAGCTACTAAGCTCGTGAACTCCCCGATCTTACAGAGAGGGCGAGTTCGTATTTTGTCCCCTTCTTTCTTGCTCTTATCCTGGGAGCATGCTTCTTTCGTTGACGTGCACAGTCGGTGAATGTGCGGCGCAAGAACGGCCGACTCAGCTGTTCTTTTCTGGAGACGCTCGTCAGATGCTCGAATGAAGCAGGTCTCAGGTTGGGATTTGGTGCGGCGAAGGGTGAGCGAGAGTGGGGCATGTTTTACGTTCTACTTCTTCGTCTTTTTTACTTATAAAACGCGCGTCTGTATATATATATATATATATATATATATATATATATATATATATATATATGTATGTATATATAGAAGCCGCAGAATATGCAGGTTCTTGTAAAAGAAAACAAAAAATAAATATTGAATTTCACGTTTCGGCCGGGGCCCAGCCTTTGTCAAGAGTGACATTGAAAGCACAAGGAGTTCAATATGTACATTTTCTTTTTGATGGCAGGGCACATAGATCTTGGCCGTAAAAAGAGAGAAAAAAAGAAACTGCATGAATACGACACTATGTGTACTAGGCGTGTCGGCGTTCATCGCGATTGCAAATGCCCCCAACTTTTTTTGTTATGGTGAATGAATGAGCATACACGCACTTGTAGGTTTATGTATACTGCCTTTCGTCTTTATCTAAGGGAATATATTTCCATATGCTTGCCCCTTCCCGCACCGCCCCCTTCCTTTTTTTTTTCTTTTTTTTTCCTTTTTACTATGAAGGTACATGTGCCCCAGCCCCAAAGAGCAAATGTGTAAATTCTTAATCTCACTCTTGATAAAGGCCGGAAGCCGCAACTTCTAATTCAATGTTTTTTTTGTTTTTCTACGAGAGCTTGCACTTACAACTTATTAAATATCGCATCAAAAGAAGGCCTATATATAAATGGTCTCCAATTCACGCTGTGAAGCTTGTTGGACAGCGGAGCTGTAAACAACTGGAACGAGTACCCATTGCTACGTAGGTTGAAATTATTCACACGGCGGCATTCACATGTATTTTACCTAATTATTAGCCTAAGACGTTTCGATGACCTGAGACTTGACTTGCGCGGCTACTTCATCAGCAGCAGCTGCAGCATATTTTTTTCCAATGCAGGACGAAGGCCTCTCCCTGCGATCTCCAATTACCCCAGTCCTGCGCCAACTGATTCCAACTTGTGCCTTCAAATTTCCTAATTTCATCACCCCACCTAGTTTTCTGCCGTTCTGCACGTAGTTTTCTGCCATTCTGTAACTCTAATGGTCCACCAGTTATCTATCCTGCACATTACACGGCTCGCCCAGCTCCATATTTTCTCTTAATGTCAATTAGAAAATCGGCTATCCCCCTTTGCTCTCTGGTCCACACCGCTCTCTTCCTGTCTCTTAGCGTTACGCCTAACATTTTTCGTTTCATCGCTCTTTGCGTGGTCCTCAACTTGTTCTCGAGCTTCTTTGACGACCTCCAAGTTTTTGCCCCATATGTTAGCACTGGTAGAATGCATTCATTGTACACCTTTCTTTTCGGTGATAGTGGCAATGCCATGCCGTATGCACTCCAACCCATTTTTATTCTTCGATAAGTTTTCGTCTCATGATCAGCGTCCCCTGTTACTAATTTAGCTAGGTAAACGTATTGCTTCGCATACTCTAGAGGCTGACTGGCGATCCTGAACTCTTGTTCCCTTGCCAAGCTATTGATGATTATCTTTCTTTTCTGCCATATTAATCTTCAAACCCACTCTTACACTTTCTCTGTTAAGGTCCCCAACCATTTGTTGTAACTCGCCCCCAGTGTTGCTGAACAGGACAATGTGATCTGAGCAGCGGCTGCAACGAAAAACGACGTAGTCTTCCCATCCGATATTTTTACTGCAGGCCATATCTCCGTGCCTCCCCTCTGTCGCAGCAGCTGGCCTCTTCCTGCCAGCTACCTAGCAGAGTATACTGTGCAGACTCAGCAGGCTGACTATGCTTTCCTGGACTGGGACCTACGGCGCCTGCACTTGCTCGGCTGGAGAGGCATATATAGGGGACCATCCCGGCACCGGCTTCACTACTGAGCAGCCGCTGCAACGAAACAGGACGCAGTCTAACCACCCGATAAAAATACTGCAGGTTAGTTTTTATACTTTTCACTGCGTCCTATGTTATTGTTGCGGCTGCTGCTTACAGGCGTGTCTCTTGTTCTTGGTCTGTTTTCTGCGATGCCCACCAACGCTGAACTCGCTGAAAAAATTTAGCATCTGGAATCGCTGCTTAACGATAAGCTTGATGCACTTGTCGACAGTCTGGCTGCCAAGATTGGGAAGAAGTTTGACGATCAGGGAATTGGCAATCTTGCTTCTCTAGCTGAAAGCGTGCGTTTCATGAGTGCATAGTATGACACCTTCAAAGCGACATTCAATGAAATGGTAACTACTAACAAAGCGTCAACTTCTCAGAATCAAGCATTAACAAAGAGAATCGCAGACATGAAACAGTACAGCAGAATGAATAACATCGAAATTAAAGGCATTCCATCATCACAAAGAGAGGAATGCTCTGCGATCTCGAAGAAGGTTGCCGATGCAATTGAATGCCCAATTTCTTCTGGAGACATTGACACAGTTCATTGTGTGGCCAGCAAGATGTCGGACAGCAACATCATTGTTCGTTTTTGTTCACGTGACCAGAGTGAGTGAGTGAGTGAGTGAGTGAGTGAGTGAGTGAGTGAGTGAGTGAGTGAGTGAGTGAGTGAGTGAGTGAGTGAGTGAGTGAGTGAGTGAGTGAGTGAGTGAGTGAGTGAGTGAGTGAGTGAGTGAGTGAGTGAGTGAGTGAGTGAGTGAGTGAGTGAGTGAGTGAGTGAGTGAGTGAAGAAACTTTATTGCAGGTCCGGCGAGGACGCAAACTCGTCGCGCACCCGGCTAGTCCCAAGTCGGGACCGGCAGGTCTAGCCCACCGGCCCAGTCGCGGGCACGCCGGACGGCCAGGATTTGCTTTTCTAGGGCGGGCCTACGCAGAAGCGAGTCCCACTCCTCCTCGATGAACTTGGGGTATATCGACCTGCACACCCAGAGCATGTGAGCTAGAGTGGAGGTCTGGCCGCAGGACGGGCAGGCGTCGTTGCGATACACGTCGGGGTAAGCCTCGTGGAGAGCGGACAGACACGGATATGTGCTGGTCTGTAGAAGCCTAAGCGAAACGACTTGCGCCCTATTCAACTTGGGGTGAGGGGGTGCAAAGACCCTTCTGGATATGTAGAAATATTTAATAATCTCGTTGTGAGTAGCGGGAGCGTCCCTGTGACCGTAGAGCGGAAGGGAGTCAGTGCTCCTTATAGAGGAAGCGTGGTCGGTGAGGTCACGCGCCGCCTCGTGAGCAGACTCATTGAGGTTCGGGGTAGCACCCTCGACCGACCCTACGTGAGCGGGAAACCAGTGAATTGATTGGTTTGTGAGAGCATATGGACTCGAGCCGCTAAGAAGACGAACAGCTTCCTTGGCGATGCAACCCTTCTGAAAAGCCCTAACTGACGTTTTGGAATCACTATAGATTTCGGACCCACGACCGTCTAGCAGGGCGAGGGCGATGGCGACTGGCTCGGCGACTCCGGGGTCTGAAGTGACCAGAAAAATGAATTTCTTCGCAAGGCTTGTCTGCGATGCTCCCAGATTGGCTTTTCTGGTAGTACAGATAGTCCCATTTACATTAACGAACACCTCACAGTAGATAACAAATGTTTATTCAGCAAGGCCCTTGCACTGAAAAAGAGAACAGTTGGCAGTTTTTATGACTGAAAATTGCCAGATTGAAGCCCGTAAATCAACCGATAGCAGGGTCTTCCGAATAAACTCGGATGCTGATTTTCGCATCTTTGCGCAGGCGTAGCTTATTGCTACATTTCCTGTCCTGCGGACTGATTGCACACACGTCCCCGAATACTTTTCGTCATGTCTTTGCTATCACCAGCCGAAGTCAAACCATTGCTTACATTTTCTAATATCTATATTCTTCACATTAATGCGCGAAGTTTGCGCGTTTCTGCATTTACTGACTCACTTAATCATTCGATATAATTTATATGCGTTTCGGAAACATGGCTTGATAATGCGGACAGCAATTTATACGGTTTTTGGCCATACCAAGCAGAATACTGCCATCGTATTTCGGATCGATACGGTGGTTCCGCTATATTTGTTTCACCTTATATTAAATATAAACGTAGACTTGATATTTTTCTTAATGTAATTCACTGTGAATCGGTATGGATTGAAACTGACTTACAGCTGAATTTTCATAATCGTAACAGTTTTATTCTTGGTTGTGTATACCACTCCCCTTCTTCATCTATCCCTGATTTTCTGCGTGAATACTCCATAGTTTTGAAAAAAAATTTCCCTTCAGAATAAGCAAGCCCTAATTGTCGGTGATATTAACATCAACTTACTTGACGTCGACAACGGAAGCGTACGTAACAGCTTATACAGACTGTCTTGCTGGTTTTGGACTGGAATCATTAATTATCTATCCTACTAGGTGTTCTACTCATGGTACCAACACGCTTCTTGACCATGCTTTAACTAACGTCGCGTCAAGTCCGAACTCTGCATTCATAGATACTCAGATCACAGACCATTTCCCAATATTCGTCCCCTTTCAGGTCGAAATACATCAGTCCAAGCCTTGCTACTCTTTCTCCAATTTTGACCGAAATAGTTTTGTTAACACTATGACAAATACTGATTGGTCTGTCATTAACTCCCTGCACGATCCCGATCAAGCTCTTGAAATTTTTTTTCCATCTTTTTACAAACCGTTCGCGCTAACACCACTACCGTCAGATGCAAGAAACATTTTAAATTTCCCGGTAACCCTTTGGTAACGAGAGGTTTCCTGACTAGTATGAGAAAAAAAGAAAATCTATACAAAAAGACTAAAAAGAAACCTTTTAATGTACGATTAGCGGTACGCTATAAAAATTGTTGTAACATTCTGAATAACTTGCTAAGGAAGTCTAAACAACAGTATTACGAACATTAATTTACAACACACAAGAACAATCCCAAAAACAATGGCAACTTCTTATTGCGTTCATGAGCTTACCTAGGTCTGGTAAAACTGCTGATAAAATAAACTACAACAATAAAACTCATATTGCTTCTTCTAGTATAGCAAATTGTTCCAGTGACTACTTCTATAATATATACAGCAGTCGTCGTATGACTACTAGTTATCCCATTTATCGCTGCAATCATTCTTCTTTTCTCTTTCCCGTAAGCACAGATAAGGTATGTTCCATGGTATTAGCTCTAAAGAATACTAGCCCTGGCTTAGATAACATTTCTGTATTTCATCTAAAACTTGTTGCACCGCTTATTCCTCATACACTTTGTATTATAATAATAATGTTTTTAAATGTGGTATTTTCCCCCTTCGTTTAGAAGGGCTAAGATTATTCCTGTACATAAGAAAGGTGATAAAACGCCAATGTTTAACTATCATCCTATTCCTATTCTATCCTAGATTAGTAAAGTTGTTAAGAAGTTATTTTGTAAGCGCCTAAATAATTACTTAAACAAATTTAATTTGTTGCAATCTTCTCAATTTGGCTTTCGCGATGGCAGTTCGACTAACTTGGCTTTAATATCTCTAATCGACTCCGTTCGTCTCTCGGTTGATACGGGTAACTTCATTGGTTCGGTATTATTGGACTTCACTAAAGCTTTTGATACAATTAATCATAACATACTTTTTACTAAGCTAGAAGCCCTGGGAATTACCGGTCCAGTACTAAACCCCCTAAAAGGTACCTACATGATAGAGAACAAACAGTTTCTTTATTTTTGGAGGTGCTTCTTCAGATACTGAAGTTATTAACCAATGTGTACCACAAGGCTCCCCCATATTAGGTCCCTTACTATTCTCTATTTATATTAATGATTTACCCACGTGTCTTAAGTCGGCACATTGTGTACTACACGCAGACGATACTACTATCTCGATGCGTGACAATTCTTTAACAACCTTAATTCTTAAACTAAACAATGAGCTTGTCCATATTGTTGCTTGGTGTTCGTCCAATCATTTAATTATCAATCCTTCAAAAACTCAATTTATGATTTTCCGTTCTAGCCAAAGAATACTACATGGCTTGCCTGAGATAACTCTAGATGGTCATCCCATTCGCGTCTGTGACTGTGTATCATTCCTGTGCATCAAGCTAGATTCTAACCTTAAGTTTTCTCAACACATTGCCTTCATTAGGCAAAAGTGTACCTTCGGTATTATAGCACTAATCAAGTCAAGAACGTATTTCTCTAAAGACGCATTATTATGATTACACTTTGCCTTCATTCACAGACATATTAATTATGGCATGGATTCCTGGGGAAACAAATATAACTGTTATATCTCGTCTATTCAGCACTTACAAAACTAAGCAATACGCATCAACACTAACAGTGGGTTTTTCACGAGTGCTATTCTACTACTTCGTGAAAATAACATCCTTGTTGTAGCGAACTTGCTCAACTATCATCTAATAATTATGTTTTATAAATTACTTACTAAACAGCTCTCATACCAATTCATTTATTCCAGGCACCTCATCAATAACAATAATACCAGGTTTGCGCGTAACTCCAATTTTCTACTACCTATGGTTCATTCTAACGATAGAAAAATGACATCATCATTCGCTGATATAAAACTGTGGAATGGTTTACCCGTCAGCATGAAATCTTCATCCTTTCATACACTTAGTCATGCCTTGAAGCTGTTTTATCTGTGTAACTAAGTTTATGTCATTCATTACTCTACATTTGTCATTTGTATGTATTGACAGTATTTTTATGCACTGTAGGCTTGTATACATTCAAGTTGTTTTCATTTACCTTATTTTTCTATGTTGTATTTTCGCGATTGTGTTTGTTTCTTTTAGTTAGCTTGTTCTTCTTTAATACATCTCGACATTGTTATTATTACCGGAGGCTCCCGTTGCAGTCTTTGACTTTGGGACCCTCGTCTGTATATTGCCTCTTACCAATTAATTGTATTTAAAGAATAATAAACTGAAACTGAAATCATGAAACTGAAACGTAAGGGTGCTGAGATATTTGCCGTTGATTCTTATTCCGAAGCCGTTAAATTTAATAGCTTGAATAGTTCTTCCAAACACGCAGAGAATAGCATTGGACAGATTGTGTCTCCTTTTCTGACCCCTTTCTTTATAGGTATCTTCTTACTATTCTTGTGGATAATTAGGGTGGCCATGAAATCTTTGTACATATTTCCAAGATGTTTGGGTAAGTCTCCTATACTCCTTGATTACGTAAGGCCTATATGACTGCTGGTATCTCTGCTGAATCAAATGTCTTTTCGTAATCTATGAAAGCCATGTGGAGAGGCTGATTGTACTCTACAGATTTTTCGATTACCTGATTGATTAACGTGGATGGGATTCATTGTACAATATCTCTTCCTGGAGCCAGCCTGTTCCCTTGGTTGACTGACGTCAAGTGTTGCCCTCATTGTATTGGAAATTATCTTGGTGAATATTTTATACAATACTGAAAGTGTGCTAACAGGCCTATAATTTTTCAATTCTGCTTTATTACAACTGCCGCTACTTTTTCATTAATGCTTAGAATTCCTCAATGCTGCCCGCTATCTCCTTGTGGATTAGGAATCCTACCCCGTATGGTTTCTTATCTGGAAGTCATCTGTAGCAGAGGACGTTACCGTAAGTCAGCACTCTAAAGCCTCGCCAGTTCCTCTAACCTCACTATGGCCAGTAATATCCTCCGCAATGCCTAATAGTTCCTCAAATAGTCCTACTAAGCTAGCTTCACTCGAGAGGGATCGTGTGTTGAACGTTGCCACGTTCAGTTTCCAGTGATGGCCTGTCCAGGCCCAGACATTCTTAGCACCCTCTACCTCGTCGTAAGTCTGACCACCGCCTTGGTCAGGTGCTCCGCATCTGCTGAGGACTGATGGTCATGGGTTCATTGTAGGAGTCATGAGGGATGTATTGGCCGAATACTAGACCAGGAACGCCAATTCCTGTTCTGGTGAGGGAGTGTATCTTGTTTAAGCTTAGTGGGCCTTCCTAATTTCGTTGCACCTGGACCAGTATAGTCCCACAGGCTCTCGGCATTTTTTCTTTTTTTTTGCCGGTGTTAGGTGCCACTGCAATCCTGAACGTGTTGTGAACTGGAGGAGGTGGTAGCTCGATGTTGTACCTCTGCTCCACGCCCCCGCCTCAGTCACATAACTACGAATGGAGCCCTTCCAATAGGACACTTAAAAAAAGTTTCAACTTCTGGCTGTAGCAACTGAACTGAGATATCTCAGTCAAGTAACCCTGTAAGTGGCGAAGCCACCTTATGGCGTAGGGAGCAGAAGACCAGCCCAGAGGATCCTACATGCCTCAAAACTCCCTTCAATTATCCGCGATAGATGGGTTGTAGCACTATATATATATATATATATATATATATATATATATATATATATATATATATATATATATATATATATACACACATTTTCAACGAGCTTCAATCGCAAATAAACCCCAAAGAGTGGATCAGAGAGACGAGCAATTCGTCGCCGCGCCTCCTATACGCAGGCTGCTCTTCAGTAGTCCTCACTACACGTGGCCTTCCCATAGCACTGTCGCAACACAAAGCATTTGCTAGGTTGGTTCGTCTTTTACGTACGAAAGTGTTGTTACGTCCCTCCCTGCTTCGTATGCTATAGTGAGCTGCCGTCGCCGCGGCAGCTGGCACGACAGTAATCTTAACCGGGAAACTTATGCGGGGAGCGCTACGTGCTTCGCATTCCATGTAGGCGCAGGAGCGCCTTATTGTCCGTTATGTGGTTCGGATGGTTGTCTTGAGTTTGTTCCTTATTGAAACGTATGATATTCTATATGTTGTATGCGCCATTACAAAGAATGCATGCCCTGTTCGCTTCCCTTTGCTGAGTGCTTGTAGCCTCTGTCTTGTATAAGCCATTCCATTTGGGTGTATGAGCCATAGATGATAGTTTTCTGTCGACGTTACCCAACGAAGAAATCCCTGGATCTTAGCCATAGACAGCTTCACTGTAATACGAATTTGCATATGTTTACATACAATGCGCAACGTAGAGCCAGCGCATGCCATGTGAGAACAACCTAATGACGCCTTACTAATGAACCGAATTGATTCTTTCCATGCGTAGCTTGTTTCAGAGGGAGAATACATATTACGCTCATATTTAGCGGGAAAGCCGATGGCCGATGGTTCGTATTTCGGCCGTGAAAGAGCCCGTATATCGCGCGCTATGCCAAATGATCGCGTAGACGCCGAACTACACCTGGCCAAAAAGTAGGTCGAAAATATGGTTGCCGCTTAGAGTAGAACGTCCTAAATCCTGGCTCCACGAAAGTACGCTTCAACAACGCGGGATTGAGAGAGAGGATGAGGGGGAGGGGTCGAAGCTGCTGCAGCAAAGCAAAGCAATCGGCTCTGAAATCTTTCGCAACCTGCTTTACTGAAAATGATATTATATCTATGCAATACTTAGCAAGTCCTTGCGTTTGGATTGTTAATTGTATTATTCGACTGATTTCATTGGCTGACTATTGCTTGATTGCAGAAAGGGCCGTTTTCGTTTTCTATTCTGACTGTTTAAGCACGTTTGCGAACTGTGCTTCCTTGCCGTAACGTTTTTTTTTTTTTTATGTCACTTTATGATAACATTTCGCCATTGAACAATTTATTGTTTGTGTAGAAGTCGGCGACGCAGTAATTTTAAGCACTTGCAGTTTAAGCTAAATAAGTTGCTGACTCACGTCAATTCAATCCCGACAATCGCACCAGATTGCGCAGCACGTGTCTAGTCGAGGGGACCGTTAACTGCATGCGGCGTCTCGCCTTGGCTTGTTTCTCGTTAGCGTGACTGCTCGCGTTAATCGAAAGCCGTCGAGGAGCTCCCTCTCGCTATGATTACCGGGTGGAAAATGAGCGTAATCCTCCTCGCGAACGACACCACGTTGCAGCAAACACGCTGATCTGCGTCCGCGGGAAATGAGTTCAGAAAGAGAAGCGTGGCTCTTGTAACAAGCCGTACTTCCTCGCCGGGCTATTCGCGTGCCTGCCTTCTGCACACCAATGTCTCGCACAAGGTCTGGGACGTTGTTTACGATCAGCGGGCACTGAGCTTCCGAGAAGAGTCATTCCGCTGTCGCTATTGGCCACGTGGCTTCTTGACCGTAACATTTTGGCGTTTACCGAACAGACCAAAGATGACTGAAACCAACGAAAACATAGACGAGCCAGAAGGGAAAAAATCCTTTTGTGATGTTTTTCTTTTCGCATTTGCGAGAAAGGTGATGGGGTTGTGAAGATCAACTTTTACTTTCCCGGTTCAGTGCGTTGTTTGTGCGCGAAAGCAATACCGAAACGAGTTCAAAAGATAGCGAGGCACTCGCCACATTGAACGCGAGCTAACAATTATTGCACAACAGCTTTACTCACTCTTAGTTCATCTCCGATCCCTTAGCCCTTTGCTCTACAGTGATGATATACACAATTCCGCTGTCGGTTTTTTGATGACCCAACACTTTCGTTTCGGCGCTTGCTCTGTTCATGTTGTCGAAGTAAGAAGAAAAACGTGATGCCTTCTTTAACTTTCTGCCAGCAGTGCTGTCGCAACAACAAACATTGCTTCCATTTAGGTTGTTCAACTTTATCTTTTTTAACAAAAAGAAAAAAAAGTGCGCTGTGGTTGCGTGGCTGCTTCGCTGCCGAACGTCCCTCGCGAAAAACTGCCTTAGGGGAAATCATTGCTTAGTGCTGCCCTTCGACATCCCCTAATGTGCCCACACGTATTTGTATTTTCTATAAAAGCTTCAGCAAAAAATATACATTTATTCGTCCTGACTACCGTATTCTGTGCTTTTTTTTCCCCTTCTTGTACTAGCGTACTTGGGCAGGTTTACTGCAGGTCAAAAGTAAGGGATTGTGCAGGAGTCAAGGGATTGAGGGATTTGGCAATTTCATTGAGAATGGGCCAATCGAGATGGCTACGAAGACAGCTAGGAACGTCTTTCTTGGCACAGGGATTAGTAGACAGTTGGCACACCGTTGGCACACTTTTTTTCCCTGTCATTTTTTGTGACTGAAAGCAATCCAAAGGTTGAAAATTGAGCTTAAGGTCCGTAGAATGCGTAGTGTTCATGCGTGCATTCTTCACCAGCGAAGGTCGCGCTTTTTAGAAGTCAACCGTAAAACACAGAAAACAGCACCTCAACAATGACGCAGTGATTATCCTTTGTACCCGCCGCGTAACCTTAATGGTCATGGCGTTGCACTACTGAGCTCGAGGTCATGGCTTCGATTCCGATCTCAGTCGGTCGCAATATGATGGGGGGAAAATGCAAAAAACGCTCGTGTACTTAGCTTTAGGGGCACCTTAAGGAACCCCAGGCAATCAGTAATAAACTGCAGTCCCCCACTAAGGCATGCCTTATAATCATATGTGGTTTTGGCCCTTAAAACCTCAGAATTTATTTTTTACTTGTACTTAAGACATGCCAACTAACTGAAACACATAACCGCTTCCCGCGTTCAGTCAGTATGACGATCGTAGGTTATGGCTTAAAAAAGGCTCAAACGAGTGATTGCATGCACCTGATACACGGCCCACGCGATCTTCTTTTTCTGCCTCAGCGGAAAACTGAACCCACAAACTCGTGCCTGCAATCAGAACAGATTACCTACCTACTGAGCCGCTGCGGTTGGCCAGTAGCACTTTCCTGCTTAAATGTTTTTCTCTTGCTTTCTTTTTTTTAATTTCAGGCAAGAAAATATTATTCCCCCTTTCAGAAGTTATCTTACTTCTCCTTTCTACTGCAACACATTTGGAGGATGAAGCAGTTTCCACTATCGCATGCTGCGATTTTGCGTTACCGAATTCACCGCTCTTCTTGAGCACCGTATGTCCGCCTTCTCACCTGTATAACTGGACACCGGCGTGCTATAGAACGCACGAGTGCGTGGACTCTTCGCAACGTCCACAGCCATGGACAGAGCTTTGCTGGACGCATTCGGCTAAAGAAAGCGTGTTTAGTGGATTGCGTCTGTTATCGTTCAAAATGTCGTGCCATTTCTGTGGCCTCCCTACCGGACGCTGTCCGCACGTTCTAGTAGGACACTCGAACTAGTGTGGCGCCTGCCAGCCCGTGCTTGATCGGTAACGTCAACGCTCCATTCTGGTAAAACGCTGCCAGCATATTTTTCCCAAGCTCTTACAAATGCGTTTTCGCTCCACGAAGCACATGGAAGGTTACGTTCCGAAACGTAATCGGAATGGTGAATGCAAGATAGAAATCTAACCAATTTTACGAACAAAGGAACCGAAGTAGTCCCAACTTTCTTTTATATATATACATATATATATATATATATGTACTGTGCGGCGCTATTGCGGGAGTTCATTTACCATTCTTCGGTAAGCTCGCAGGCTCGAGGCCTGGGAGCGCACGATAAAGTCTGATGGCCCAAAATGCCAAGTCATGCTGGCAGAATCGGCTAACCGCGTCGCGGCCACACGGCCTCCAGCCTACCTCCTCGGCCATGGTATCAACAGCTAATACGCCTCTAATAAAATTTACTTCTCTCTCTCTCTCTTTCCGGCCAAATCAAGTGCCGGCATATTTGCGTAGTCCACATGCTCCAAAAAATTCCGAACGACATCTTCTGATATACTATTCCCATATATAAACATATATGACAGCCGTGCCGAAGGGCAGCTATCGCGCGTCTTTCGTAAAACTGTACAGTGGCGGGTAAAGGTGATCTCCCGCAAGATCCCGGAAAATTTGAGGTCAGCCCTATATTTCAGTATATACCTCTGTCTTTCTTCTTGCTAATTGCCAAGTTTTGCTCCGATTTCATTCGTACAACATTAGAGGACAAGCCACGGGCACATCAAAGCACAAGGCTGTAACTAACGAAGCCCCGGTTGCTACGTAGCAGTATACACTGCAAGCATAGATGGCGCGCGCAAACTGGCCTATGACCGAATTTAGGTATAGAGACGGGCATGCACCAAAACCAATCACATAATAAGTAAAAATGAAAGTTTTACAGGTTGTATGTGCGGCAACAATGACCGCGCATGAGGCGAACCTTTACTAGCATCTTTAGACTGCATAGCAATGAAAAGAGTGACATCCCGTGTATATTCAATATTAATTAATGAAGCCAGCAAAATATATTTTTGTCATAATACTATTACGTGAAAAATGGCACTCATCAACTTCGTGGAGGGATTTCAATTAACAAAACGAGTGCGAGTGCTCAAAAATGTTCTGTTGCTTCTGTCAGTAGCTTGAAGAAAGGGACGCCTCTTATGTAGGATGACAACAATGCGATAGGATACAGTAGCAGATCCAAATAAGCGTTACTGAACACAAAACGCAGCGCAAGCCTGAAATGCGCATATGACCGTCTCCCTTGTAGGAATAAAAGTATTTTGTTAGAAAAGAAAACAAATCTAAAGGGATCCGATTCATGGAAGCTTTGGCCACGCTTGTGATGTCCATGTGATGAATGATGTTCGTGCGCTACTCTTTTGCGCCGTTTGTTCTACGGTAGTTCGTTTTCAACCATGAATCGTACCAGTGTAACAGAAGTAATGCGAGAAAACTCGGCGTAGTGCTTCTCACCTACATATGCTGTGAAGGTTGGGTTCTCTTGTAGTCATACCATGTTATTCTACGTCTTCCTATTGTTCTATAGCGTCTATATGTCTATGCGGAGTTGCTTATTATGATTAGTTTGCTTCAATTCGCCCTGTCAGTCACACGTTACGTCGAGATAAGCAAGAGGAATGACGCCCAAGCAATTGGTCATCCTGTGACCATGCCACAGGAAACGCGAATAGCGCCCGAAAGAGGAACATTTATTTTAATATCGCGACGCTGCAGGAGTGCGCGCTTGTGTCGACACGAGTAGGTAAATGCAGCAGCTCTGCTCCATAGAACTTGGAAAGGCTGCGTAGACTCGAGGCGTTTGGTGCCAGGCACTCCGCTTTATATATATATATATATATGTGTGTGTGTATAATATGCATGCCTCAGTTTTCAAGCACGCTTGTCGCTCGTTGCCTTTTCTTTTCGTTACGTTGATGTATGTTGTGTTTGACTTCGTCAGCGCCAAGAGTAGACGAGTGTCGCCAGGACAAAAAGAAGTGCCAGTATGCGGTGCCGAACACAAATTAAGACAGAGGAGGCGCCAGAGTATAGGCTCTCAACTCGCAAGAATTGTATCAGCAGTGAACGCTGCTAGAGAGGCAACGCATTTGGTCTGTTCGTTTAGTTTCATTTGAGTAATAAAAGAAAGCCCCAGCAAACTAGGAATTCGCTGTACAGTACAGTCCGAATTCCGCAATACTAGTGTATTTTCACCACCTTAAAGGTACACTAAGAAGCAATGCCGAACTGGGTGGGCGAGCAGGCCACGATGAAGTTCGCGCACTGTTACTCGTGATGTCATGAATGTCGACAGCGCCCGCTTGAGACTACAGGTGATGACTGCTCTACACGCAGCATTCCCGCCCTATTATCTCGTAAAAAAGTGGCTCAAGCAAGCAAGTGTTGCATTTCTTTCTGTTTTCTCTCTCTCTATCCTCTTTTTTTTTTTTTTTTTTTTTTTTTTTTTTTACAGTAACCACCCCACCATTCAGAAGTATATGTGACATCACACTAGCAAAATGGCAAAGTGGCTATGGAGCAAAACTCAAAAAGGAAAACTATGGCCTTCATTTTTTTCCCGCTAGTATGACCAGCCTTCTTCTGCCAAATAAACGAAAGCAGAGAGGTGTAAGAGAATACTCTTGCAGTGAAGGCTAATTCAATGTTTCTTCTTTAGTGTCCCTTTAGGAGGAAGTAAATCGCAACACATGTCAGACGGACGAATAAAAAGAAGAACGTACCAAATGCGATCGCGGAACCAAATAGACATGTTAACGAAAAACAAAAAGCTTTAGCGTTAACGCTACGATGTATAGTTAACGAAGATAATATACTGCTTTTATCCCTGACGCCTGAAGTCCCTCTGCTCTACAGAAAGTGTTCCAGAAGTAATTTCCTGCCACCCCTGAGAACTATACCCCGTTGACAATACAATATTCACTATGGGGAGGTTGTACACCGAGATTTTCGGTACAAACCAACGTTACTAGACTAGCTTCAGTTTTAAAACTCGGCGCCGTTGCGCGGAACCGCCACCCGCTCGCGCCTTCGTGGCGCTGCAGTCGCGCCCGGCTTCACTTCCTCACTAACCGGCTACGCGGGCGGGCCGGACAAAGCACGCGGTGCAGCGTTGGTGTATTCCGTGCTTCGTTGTTGACAGCGAATTTCAGCAAGCATGTTATCCGTGGAACTGTAGCCTTCGCCGAGTTTCTTAAGAATATCAGCAGACGATGCCGACGTGCTGCGTACCTGGCTGCATAGGCCGCTATCGGAACAATGTCAACAGTTCGGCGCACCACTTTTTCTGTGCTCCCAGCAATGCGACGCTTCGCTCGGCGTGAAACAGAGAGATTCCTCGTGCCGACCGGGAACTCTCTGCGAAATCAACGGCACGCGTTCGTGCCACTTCTCCCGCGTTCGTCGTCGTCTTCCACAGCTGGCTGCGTGGCCGTTCATCTTTCCAGCGTAGAATTTCACTTCACTTCTGTCGTCGTAATGGGGAGGCCGCGTTTACGGGGGTATGAGCCATTGCTTAAGGGAGTATGAGCCACTCATGGTCTTACGTAACGGAAAGATTTAATTTTGAAGAAATTTAATTTCGAAGAATCACAAGCGGCAAATCGCAGGCGAAGGCTGCTAACCACGCCGCCGAGCAAACTCGAGACATCGAACGCAAGCGCCCAACTGCAGACTGCGGACTGCGGGCATACCGTCGGACGTAGTTCTCTCCGTCGCAGCCTATTGTGTGTGTAACCTCATAACTGAGAAATACTTTAATGAACCCTCGGGATTAACCCAGTGATAAACACAGGGGCCGCACGTTTCAGCTTCGCTGATTAAGCATCTTCACGGAACGAAAAATCCGACTTCTTTCTTTCTTTCTCTCTGGTTTTTTTTTTTTGTGTGTGTGTGTGTGGCTTGTGTGTACAAAGACCGACCTCATCTTTCTTTTTGTAGCGCTTCTTTGGCGTGGTGAGAAGCTTCGGTGGGGATGAAGATCATCCTACAATCACGCACTTGGGCCAGATATTCAGGCTCGTGAGCCTAAACTGCGCGAAACGTCAAGACGACAGGAAGAAATACACGACATTTAGAAACGCAGCTTCTGCGCTTCGCTGTATGCGTTTCTTCCTTTCGTGCAGTTTACCCTTCTTTCAGTATTAACGAACTGGCGCGATAAATCTTATTGCTGTAGGTGGATACCTCTTTCTCGTGGTATCACTTATTCGGACAAGGAAGAACGCCAGCGAGCGTGAAACACGCGCAAACTGCCCGTCCGCACGAGGTCAAGGCTGTGACTAGGCGTCTGCAGTGGAGCCCGATGGAACAGCGTTGCCCTCTGGCGGCTGTCACAGAAGTGGCGACAGCGGCTGTAAGCGCGCGGGTGGGGAGTTTTACAACTGAAGCTAGTCTAGTAACGTTGGTACAAACTTACGTGAATACTTGAGCAAAGCATGAAAAAAATGGGTCAAAATTAGCCAAAGCGAGAGGTCATGTTTTCTGATTCTGTTCTCTTGTGTTGCGTTGTCCCCAAGTACTCGCGCCATTTGTAGCTTGAAAGGGCAAAAATATTACCTGCGAAATATGTTATTGACACAAAATCAAATTGCACGCATAGTTCGTATAGACACTGACGCTACAAGTGCTGGAGCCTGAATTCCACTATGCACTACGAAGTGTTTTCAGCCTCGCGCTTCCATTCCGTGCTTAAGTTAAAGAGTAGGCGTCATGTATCCATGGGTTGACCACGGCGCCTCGTGCGTCGGGAATGTGCAAAGCCACAAAATTCTCGGTGCATTTCTTGAGATGCACCAGCCTGTAAGACTATTGTGATGAACTGAACAATGAATGCTTCACTACGTATGTGGCTGCACAAAGTTTCTACTTGTCTACGTCGTCGCATCTTTCATTCTCATCTCCCCTTCCCCCAGTGTAGGATATCCTATTGCGCTCAGCCTGTTTCATCTTCTTGCCTTTCCCTTATGAATCCTGTATCTGTTCTCTAACGCCTGCCACATTTGCCTCTCCCTTCCTGCTCCTTAAATAACGCCTTATTTCCTTCTGATAAAACAAATAGGCGTATTGCATAGCTCTGTTACTTAAAAATCTACAACCTATAGCTGTTAGGTCTTCCAATAGGCGATGTGTTGTCACACAAAAACTATCTTCTGGATTTAGTTCGTGTGCTGCGACTCATAAGGTGCTTATGCTGCGCTTAAACATCGTAAAACCGCAAATTTCGCCTTGCGCCATATAATCCTTCTTTATCGCACATTGTCTTGAAGCAAAACTTTTATGAACTCATATTTCGTAGGTAATTATTTCGTAGCGAAATAATACTACATTGAAAAGAGAATAAAGGAGAATCTACAGACGCAGTCAGCATCCTAGTTGTACGAGCCCCTACTTAATGAGACCAAAAATACCAGGAGGGAACGTCAGTAGCAATTACCATAATGCACAACGTACACCTAACCTTGTTCGCTACGTACTTATTCCTATATTTCTAAGTTCCTTGCTGATGAACTTATCTAGATACTTGGCACGTCAAATCTCGATTCGAAAATCTATATATAGCGCCGAAAATTCAACATTCGCGGTACCAGATTACGTAATTATCCATGCTAATGAAGATGCTTGCACCGACTTTCTATGCACGCTGGATGCCTAGGACATTAACAGCAAGAGAGATGAGAGAAGTCATGTCCTTCATTATGCATGGAAGCCAAGAGCGGTGAACGCGAGGAGTCACTGATGCACCGTTAAGAGCGCGCAAGACGTAATGATGTCTGTCGGGAGCGGAACACGCACCCTTGCACATTTTCACCAGCGGCCTCTTCAGGCTTTCGAAAAACAAGAAAAAGACAAACACGCGCTGCTGGTGTGGATGGTTGTCACTTTATTCTTCGTAATCTTCGCAACAAATACGGCAGCCAGTGCTCAGATGGGCTGCTACGCCCGTCCTGCGTCAATCACTCAAAGATGGAAAAAGGCACTTTGTACCTATCGGCAACATTTTAATGAATGCGCGTCTGTATAGGGCAGCATATTCGTAAACGTAAGTTGCATTAGCGAAGAAATCAGTAATCCATAACATAAAAAATTCAGGATGTAGGAGTACATCGGGTGACTCGATCATTCGTTTATTGGAAGTTCACGAAAGGATGATGTCTAAAAGTAGAGACGCAGCACGAACCGTTTAGCTCTTTTCCAAACAGATGTGAACCTCCGATTTCATACAGTTAGGGAAATTATTTCCCTCAGCACTAACATATTTCTTGATAAAAAGAATGTTTGTTCACAATCGTTTCTCGCTCCTCTAGTTTCCGCGTTGTTTGTGGTAGCAAACAACGAGATTACGCAGGGGTGGGCCGTGAAAAAATACAGCGACCTCGTACGGTTGTATCCGCAGTCGCATTACGACGGTTTCAGCTTTTCCCGGCACTTCGTCGTTTTATTGATAAATATGTTGGAGCCTATACAATTCACATACATAGGGCGTCCGCTCAAAGACAGACGTGACTGCGACAAATCATATCGTTCTAGAAACTTCGGTGGTGGTTATATGATCGAGAGTTGTCCCTTCTGGCTTTGTGCTAACACGGCTTTCTAAAGACCTATAACATTTCGTTAAGTTAATGCCCATGGTACAACGCCCTTAACGACGTTTTCCACTCGCTGTACGCTCGGTAGGCTCGCGAAGCACAGCGACCTCGTGTCTAAAGCTACTCTGCGCGTCGGGTTCTGCAAGAGTCTCTCTGACTAAGCGAAGAAAGTTCGCGTTGGGCATGCGTGAAGGTATTAATCATTGTGTCTTCCCATTAGTCACAAAAACAAAGCGACGTGCACAATGCTGACAGAGAGCCAAGGGGATTGAGTTTTAAAATCGGAACCTTGTCCGCAACAAAACTCCGCCTGGTTGTCAACGACCCGGAGAGAAACGTCCCACGAGCTAACTTAATTAACGCCGACTCCGTCATCGATTTGCACTGGCGTTGCGCCGAGTTAGTCTCGACGTGGCTTGCATCTTAGCACGCTCCGATGCACAGCTCCCGCTTGCGCCACTCCTCACGAAAACAGCGCAGCTTTATGGAAGCTGAGTCTGCAGTTTACCAATCAGGTGCGGAGTTTGCAAAGCGCACAGAGCGTTACTTCCTTTTTTTTTTGCATTCTGCATGACCGACAGTTCGATTTCCACATCGTTGGTTATTGAGATGCGGGACCACACGTGAACCGGGTGATAGCCAAACGTACGCGCCAACTGCTGACCAGTAAGGTAACCTTATCGACCTGACCATTAAAAATGGTGACTCTAGGGTCCATAACTAAAGAACTTAATGAGATTTCTAAAGTAACTTCTTGCATAAATATTTTAAAGGACGAACTGGAATAATGGAATTGAAGGCAGCCAGTGCTCGTGGCATGCTGCGTGGCAGGGTAGCTCCACTATACCGTTTTTCGGCCTCAACGTCTGTAAAAAAAAAAGTCAGGTGTCTTCCTTTAGCTTTTCCCGATATTGCAAAATAACGGGTAGAATGTCATACTCTGAACATTCAGCGGAGATATCACGAAACTGGTACCATATGGTGTACTCTCAGCAACCCTGGTTAAATGCACATGGCCATAGCACCGACCGGCTTCAATTCTGAATTTGCAAAGAGTGCGCTATGGTATTTATGATGTTAACGAATAATAGGGATTATTGGTAAAAGTAAAGTATTAGCGAACATATATAGGAATAATGATCGCTAACGATTAAGATAATCCTTAAAAACAATAATCACTTTTTTGATCGTTTCTCAGGAAAACGCCGAGTAGTACGGTCGTGCCCACACCGGCTCCTGCTTTGCTCGATATTTTCGTTGAGAAATTCATCTCAATCCCTATGATTTCTGCACCAACGGATGCATAAGGAAGAGAGGAACCCACAGATACCAACTTTTCTACGGTGGGTGGCCTTTTCGTTGGTTTTTCGAGCTGCTTCTCTTCCGTGACGCCACGCTCCCCTCAGTCTGACGGCAAGGCCTAACCAGCGCTCGCCGGGCAGGGTTAGTCCCGCCTCGTCATGGCAGAGGGAATGGTTGTTGTAATGGATGGAGACGATCTTCCGCCGGAAGAATTTGGTGAGGAGCACGGCTGGCGCTCCGCCGCTGTCAAGAAAAACGCCCTGCGCGTCTCTCGTCGCGACAGCACCCGTGAAGCGGCAAGCAGCCAGGGGCACCGCGAGCGTCTCCATGGCAGCAGAAAGCCCATTAGCCTAAAGCACAAGATCATCAAGTCGTCGCGAATGCCTCAGCTCCCGAAGGAACACTGGAAGATTATCGCCCGCCCCAGGGGTGGTCTGGATGTTCAGAAAACGGGCTCCGCTCGGCTTGGTCGGGCCGTCGCCGCCGCGGCAGGACTCACGTCCGAGCAAGCTAGCCATGACATCGTCTGCCCCAACGCAACACAAAATATTATCGTCCTCAGCACCGCGTCTCGCGATAACGCAGATGCTTATCTAAAAATGAATTTCATCACCCTGGGCATCAAACAGTACGAACTCAGCACTTACGAAGCCGCGCCGCACGCCACGTGTAAGGGTGTCATACGTCAAATTGATGTGTCGGAGAGCCAGGCCGACCTGGACAGAAGCATTCTCAGCGAGAGAAATCCGTTAGCCCTGGGAGCCAAGCGAATCAAGAATACCGAAACGGTAGTCATCGTTTTCGACGGCTACAAGGTCCCCAACTTCGTATTCTACGGCTCGGCGCTAGTCAAGTGCTCCCTGTACCTCAGGCAGCACGACTGCTGCTATGCCTGTGGTAGACTAGGCCACAGAGCCGACGTCTGCCCAGCGCCGGAGGACAAGCTATGCAGGAAATGTGGGGCCAACAACCCCGACTACCACCACACCTGCTCGCCTACTTGCAGCCTCTGCGGGGGCCCGCACGCTACAGCGGACAAGATTTGCAAGCAACGATTCCAACTCCCGTACATCGTTCGGCGGAGGAGAAGGGAAAGAAATGCGGAATCCAGGAAGCGAGACCCGCCACCAGCGCAGACAAGCGCCGACAGCGAACCGGCTAGACCTTCGAGCAGGCGCTCCCCCTCGAGAAGCCGCTCGAGGTCCAGGAGCTGTTCCCGGTCCAGGCCCAGGAGCTGTTCCCGGTCCAGGTCCAGGAGCCGTTCCAGGTCCAGGTCCCGGGGCCGCTCCAGATCGGGAAGCCACTCCCGGGGCCCACAGAACAGGGTCCGATTCGAGGAGCCAGCCGGTGCTGGGAAACAAGGTGCCACTTGGGCAGACAGAGTGCGCAGTGGAGGGAGAACTGCCGTAAAGGTAACTGAGGGTGCGGCGCCAGAGCATGGTTCGTCTGAAATAGCTCAGCTTAGGAAAGAAAATGCCGAGATGCGCAGCATAATCGAGTTAATGCGAGCCGAAATAGCAGAGCTCAGAAAGGCTAATCAACCTCACCACGTCCCAGTCCCTAGTTCAACCCCCTCAGGAATCCCTTCGGCGACCCCCTCTCCCCAAACCCCTCGGGGACCTCACGCCGTTCCAGTCGCTAGTTCATCCCCCTCGGGGACCCCCTCTCCCCAAACTGCAGATGTTCCCATGGTCGTGGATGCGAGCCACTCAGGCAACCCAGCCAAAAGAAAGGCCGTTCCCAGCATGCCCGAAAATGTACCGGCTAAAGCCAAGTCCGAAGTCAGAGAAATGTTGAATTCAATCTGCTACGAGATCAAGAAGATTACCGAACGACTATCTGCAGTGGATCAGCGACTCTTGGTCGTGGATCAGAAGTTAGACGCGCAAAATGTCAAAATTCAATGCTTAGAAAACAGAATGCCAGAGATAGAGTCCAAGGTGCAGGAAATGGACATCAGGACGTCAACCCACGTACGTCCCGTTTACTTCACGGATGGCGCGTTGGTACCTACGCCGCCAGCACTGCACATTCCCGGACCGATTAATAGAACCACCTCCCTCGAGACCCTAGTAGCAACGCCGGAAGGCGCTCTATACAGCAAGGATGGCGCCACACACCCAATTTAGGATTTGGCAGTGGAACTGCAGGGGACTCCGCCATAAAAAATGCACCCTGCAGCAGTTTGTTCGCACTCACAAAGAAAAGCCACATGTTATATTATTGCAAGAAACGATGACTGATCAGGTTTCACTCCCGGGATACAAAGCTCTTGCTCTCCGTGGGGATGGCAGAGGAATCTGCACATTAGTCAGCAGCAAGTTCACTTTTGTCGCACACGATCTAGGGGTCCGGCCTAGCAAGACGGAGACCTCCCTAGTAGAACTCATCCCAAGCCAATCCAATATCTCTAGCATTTTTATACTTAACGTATATAGCAGCCCGAGCGATCACAGACAACGTTTCAAAACCATCATCACTAGGGCAACGAAACTCGCCGGAAACTCTCCCCTGGTTGTGGCCGGCGATTTCAACGCCCCCTTTCACGCGTGGAACTACACGCACGACACGGTCAAGGGTAGAAGTTTGTGGCAGGAGGCGGGAGATGCGGGACTCTCTCTATTGACGGACCCAGCCTTTCCCACCAGACGGGGCACCTCCTCGACCAGGGACTCTGTCCCGGATCTCGCCTTTGTTAAAAACGCTGTCTCAGCCATGTGGTCGAATCTGCTCATAGACCTCGGTAGTGATCACTACATCACGGTCACCAGCTTACAAGTGGAGCAGAAAAGAAAGAAGGCATTCTCGGTGCCTGACTGGGACAAATTCCGTGAGGTTCGCAAGGCCCGCGCCGCCCGTGGAGAAAAGCCGGAGAGTCTCGTCCAGTGGTGCGCACTAATTCGGCAAGATGTCTGCTCCACCACCAAAACCATAGAGACGGATCTACAGACAGACAAAATGGATAGTAGGCTAGCACACCTTCTCGAGGCTAAGCAATCACTTCTCGAGAGGTGGAAAAGCCAACGCTTGAATTGCAAGCTCAGAAAAAAGATAGCCGAGATCAACAAGCAGATCGACGAGCACTGCCAAGCCCTGTCTAGGCAGCAATGGGACGAAATTTGCAATTCAATCGACGGGCAGATGCGCACGGGAGGGAAGTGGAATCTTCTCAAACACTTGCTCGACGACTCCGGCACCAAGTCAAACCAGAGAACTGTCCTGGCTAAAGCACTCCACGAAGCCAAGAATTCGTCTTCGGAAAAGGACATGCTGGAGATCTTGGCTAAGAAGTACCTGCCGCTCAAAACTGTGGCCGATGAGGCGGCATACCCAGTATACAAAGGGAAGCCGAACTCCGCGCTGGACGAGCCTTTCAAAATCAGTGAAATCCGCCGCGCCCTACACGACCTCAATGGTAGGTCAGCACCCGGCCCGGATCACATTAACAACAAGGCTCTCAGAAACCTAGAGGACGCATCGATCGAGTTTCTTACAGATGAGATAAATCGGATTTGGGAGCAGGGAATTGTACCTGAAGAATGGAAGTTGGCGAAGGTCATACTAATCCCAAAGCCCGGTAAACCGCCGAGCCTGGACAACCTCCGCCCAATCTCGCTGACGTCATGTGTAGGAAAGGTGGCCGAGCACGCCATCCATAACAGAATTGCCGAGTATATCGAGTCCAACGACCTTTTCCCTCACAACATGATAGGCTTCAGGCCAGGCCTCTCCACCCAGGACGCCATGAAGCTTATCAAGATCCAAATCCTGGAACGCTGCACTCGGGACACGAGAGCCATCCTTGGTTTGGACCTGGAGAAGGCCTTTGATAACATCCGTCACGAGTTCGTCCTCGACGCCATCACCAAGCTCGACCTGGGCTCGTCCTTCCATGCCTTCGTCAGATCTTTCTTGAGCGACCGATGCGCCATCCTCAAGGCTGGAGATTTGGAATCGGAGAAAATGGAGCTGAGCAGAAGAGGCACCCCCCAGGGGTCAGTCATCTCACCACTCCTCTTCAACATCGCAATGGTCGACCTCTCAAGGTATCTAGGCCAGGTCCAGGGCATCGGTCACACGATCTACGCGGACGACATCACTGTCTGGTGCGCGGGTGGCAGTGACGGACAAGTCGAAGCCGCTCTCCAGGAAGCTGTCGACACTACAGAGCGCTTTCTAACCGGCACGGGACTCCGGTGCTCCCCAAAGAAATCGGAGCTCCTTCTCTACAGCCCAAGTAGAAAGGGCCGCAAGCCACAGAACTGGAAACCCCCCACTGAAATTGACATTAATCTCTACACCAATTGCGGAGATCCCATTCCCAAAGTCGCGTCCATTCGAATCTTGGGAATGACACTCGAAGGGGCGGGCACGAATGGCATCACCATTCACAAACTAGCTAAAAAGACGGATAGCGTCATCGGTCTAATCAGGCGGGTAGCTAACAGAAGGAGAGGCCTGAACGAAGAGAATCTGTTAAGGCTAGTACACGCTTTCTTGCTGTGCCATTTTAGGTACGTAGCGGCCATGCACGTCTGGAAGAGGGCCGAGCGAGACAAGCTAAATGCCATGATAAGGAGGGGGATCAAGAGCGCGCTCGGGCTACCAAACTACACACGCACCGACCGACTCCTGCAGTTGGGTATTCATAATACCCTGGAAGAGATTGCAGAAGCACAAGAAAGGGCACAGATTCTCAGGCTCTCCGGCACCAGGGCGGGCAGACGACTCCTAACTGAGATGGGCGTCCCCCCGGCCACTGTCGAAAACGCCTACCAGGGCCTTCCAAAAGAGCAGAAAGATAACATCATCATATCGCCCGCCCCGCGCAATATGCATCCCCAGCGCAACGTACAAAGAAGGAAGGCCAGAGCGGTGGCGCTCCTACGCCGCGCAACAGAACTGCCTGGCGGCTGCTGCTTCGTTGACGCGGCCCAGTATTACAACAGCAACAATTTCGCGGTAGTGTCAATCAACCACAGGGGTTCGACCGTTAACGCCGCTTCGGTACGAAGCACGTCGTCGCATGCGGCCGAGCAAGTGGCCATTGCCTTGGCCCTCCTGGACGACGGACATGCCAATATCTTTAGCGACTCCAGGGCAGCCATCCGCGCCTTCAGCGTTGGCGCCGTGTGTAAGGAAGCCTTTCGCATCCTCGACGGCAAAAGCATCGCCACCCACACTCTCACGTGGTTCCCCGCTCACATGGGATCCATCATGGGAGGCCCCACAAACCTCAACGAGCTGGCCCACTCCAAGGCGCGAGGTCTCGCTTTCCGCGACCATGGAGAACTCCAACGCCGGCCCGCAGTGGTGGAGAACAGAGATCAACCGACCACATACAACGAAATTGCACAGCACTTTTATCTCGGCAGGAGAGACTTTCCCCTTCCACACAAGAAGTTAAACAGAGCGCAGGCATTGACCCTCAGATTATTGCAAACAGGCTCATATCCCAACCCGGCTTTATTTCACAAAATTTATCCCGACACCTATGCCACTAGTTCTTGCAGGCACTGCAATGACATCGCTAGCCTAGACCATATGCTCTGGCGTTGCCCCTCGTTACGAGGCACAGAACGAATCAATGAAGACAAGTGGCTCTCCGCTATCAAGAGCCCCGATGCCGGGGCGCAACTATGGGCTGTCCAGAGGGCCCACGATGCGGCGGTCGGGCAAGGCCTGACTGTCCCAACGTGGGAGCGGCCCGCAGCGCGCTGAGTCGCGTACCTCAGGACCTTATTAAAGTTCTGCATCCATCCATCCATCGTTTCTCAGGTTACCATTATTCTGCATTGTAGCTTGTATTGATCATTCATAGGAAGCTCGTGTCTATCGGTCAAAGCCATTATCTAGTTTGTTGCTCTATAAAACAAGGCACAGCTGGAATCACCTTTCAGAGAACACTATAAGGGTTAAGGCTCGTTCACACTAGGTCAACACGACACCGATGTTGGTCTTCTGACTGTCGGCGACAGCGTTTCAACAGCGGCGCTGTTTAGGCTCTTAGTTCCACCGTGGAGCGTTGCCAGAAAACTCGGTCTAGCTGTGCGCCACCTCGCGTTGCCAAGCCTACCAACAACTTAGCAAAACCTAGCATAACCTCGCAAACAACTTAGGCAAGCCACGTGAAAGCTAGGTGGTCACAAGCTGCTTCACAAGCACGCCAGTTTTGCACCACTAGTCCAAGCCTCACACGTTTCTTTTTCCTTCGTAACGGCGCCTCTGTCGTCACATTGTACCGACGCCGAACAATCTGCCGATGGTCGGCGTAGAGCTCGGAGTCCGTACAGTGTGACAGAGGCGCCGACACAAAGGAAAGAAACGCTGCCGCCGACAGTCGGCAGACCGAAATCGGTGTCGTGTTGGCCTAATGTGAATGAGCCTTTACTGAACTCTCCTATTTCGGGATTGTTTTAGTTAACTGTGCTATTCCTACTAATTGTTTATATTTGCTATCCTTTTAGAAACTTCTTGCCTGTTGTTCTGTTGTTTTATTTCAATATTACTGCGCATAGATATTTTCGCTTGTAAGCAACCGTGTGTTTTATTCTCACATGAAATGAACTTGTGCCCGGTCCCGCTCTGATGCTGAAAATCCTTCAGGGCATAATAAAACCATGCAAATTAAGACCCATTCACGGCATTATCTACACTTCCGGAAAATATAGTTTCGGAAATACAGAATATTAGAGGCTCGATTGCGCAACATTTGGACGACACACACAGAAGAGAAACACACACCACAGAGCGCAATCGAGCCTCTAACATGCTACACCAGCACGCCCAGTCCTCAACCTCCGGAAATATAGATTCGTGAATAAAGTGCAGGACGCGGTTTCGACTAGCGCAGAATGAGCCTTGAACTGGTGTCAACTTCCGCAACGTGGGGTCATTCAGACGGATCTTGCATTTTCCGCGTTTCTACCGGCGTAGAACAATCTTCAGTGGTTGAGCCAGCAAATTGTGTAATGGCGCGCCTGTTACAGAGGAAGCGGATAAAAATCTGAAAGCGAGTGATGACCGACCCACCGGCATCGAATGCGCAACGCGAATCGAAGGAAGCAAACTCTGCTTATCGGGATACATATGGATCTGAAGTATGGTTTGGCGTTGCCATGGTAACCTCCAAGAGCCAATCTCGTAGCATAGAGACGCGGCACCCCGCCTGAAGCCATAAGGAAGCTGACCGGATGCCGCCGTGGTAATGCGAACTAAAAAGGCCTTCGGTTGTAAGGAAAAACGATTTTCCCTGGTATCGCTTCCTGGTGTTGGCATCTTTACGTCCTCACGAGCACATTCGCTGACAGTTTTGTATTCCTTTGCCGACAGGCACGCAGGAATCGGCAGCACAAATCATATCATCGATTTTCTGCAGCAGGTCTGTGTGTTGAATTGGCCGAGGCCACCAAAGAAAGAAGGCCTTTAAATAGGTGCAGCATGGAGGCGCGGCGACAATCACTGCAAGAATCTTGTTTGACAAATCAATAAAGTCTCAGAATTTGAGCACCTTTTTTTGTTATTCATAATGAAAACCCGCATCTCCGAAACATCTGAGCTGCTTACGTTAAAATAGCTGAGTCCACAACGCATGTAAATACGGACAGCTTCAGCAATAAATATTTATTGCATCATTCTTGCAGCACTTCGAGGATGCTTGGCACCTATTCTCCCGCTGCATGCAAATTTGAACTTACAGGGAAATGCACGAACCTGAGGAAGTTCAAAATAAATATTCCAGCACTCAGTGGTGTCGTTGGGTGCTCTTATTGTAGTGCTGTTCATTGTGTTACAACCGGTTATAGAATTATAACAGACGCAATTGACAACACAAGGTAAAATACAATGACATTTATGATATGTGTCCTGTACTGTGAGGCGATCTTCGAATTCGTCAGTATTGAGCAGCTGCTAGCGGCGAGCGAAAAAAAAAGAAAAAACACGTGAAACTAGATGCTCTTCCAATAAGCGGCATTTGTCGCCTCTGGCAATGCTTGCGCCTGGCTGTCCTTCTCCCACCTCCACTCTTGCCCTATATCTTCCCTTACCTGGTGCAGTGTCCTAGCGGTGACGTTTGTCCGCTTACTTCCCACCCCAAACTTGTGCGGCCACATTGAGACCTGTCTGTGAGTGAATGAGTGTGTGACCTCTACTGAATACCCCTGTTCTCCACCCATTTCCTAATCCCACCTCAGAAGAAACACTAAATAACAATTGCTTATCCCCCCCCCCCTCTCTGCTATGGCGATAAGATGGCGCGATGGCGCGTCGCCGGAGCACCGGCTCGATAGCGGTGGATCGTGGTGTATGCTGCATAATCTGAAATGCAGAACCGCCTCCGTTCGGCCCTGTGTGTTCTGTATGCGGTTGCCTGTTGTTTAAATAAGGCAGCACCTGTGCTCAGTGATCGCATTACCAAGAAGCATAATCGTTGGCCAATTTTTTTTTCTTTTTTTTTCTGATTTATTTTGAATTTCCTCCACGGTCGTCTCAGGAGGTGAACCGGAAGTGCTGCGCAAGAAACAAGAGTGTCACTCAATGCACGTGCCACTAAAAAAAGTCACAGGCTTGCGTAGCACACGCAGCCACAGCGTAAGCTTGGGGAGCGGCTCCATAGTATACCCCCGTTTTCGGCGGCACGCGACACAGGGTCTTCGCAGCGAAGCCTCTTCACGTCGTTTTCACGAGAATGATCTGAACTGTCCGCCCGGCGTCGAGGGCGAGCTGCTGCGTGTACTGCTCTCTGCACAGCGGTCTGCTGAGCCCGACGTTGCCTGTTTGCAGCCGTGCGCGTGGCTCTACGATTTGCTTCTACAGCAGTGTTTCGTACCTTGCGAGGAGGCACCACAACGCGCACCCAAGAGAACAGAGGTATCTGGACTACGCGGCACACATGTCCCATCCCTTGACCCGTGGCACGATACAGTGTTGTTGATGATGAGGATGAAGACGATTTATGGGCATCCCCTTCGTAACTGGGCGGTTACAGATAGCCACCTAGCCTGCTTGAGTTATTCAGATCCAGCTACATACAGAATGCAATTGTTACACACAACTGCTACTTGTCGGGAGATCTGAAGGAATACAACGCAACTGCAATGCAAAGTTTGGATGTATCGAAGATACGTGGTGCGCGCGTCAGATCGCGTGGCAAATGGCACGATTCGGTGCTAGTGATGATGGTGATGATTTATTGGCATTTCCTTTGAAACGAGATCGTGAAGAAGTCGACTAGCGTGCTTGATTTAATACGGTATGCTATAGATGGGTTTTTTTTTTCATTCTGGTATTTTATACATTTCCTTAATCTTCATGTTCTTCCTCTAACCTTCTCTATCTACCTTGTACGACTACCTATGCAACTGCTACATGGCGTGCCACCTGGTATAATAATATGCAACTGCAATACAAAGTGTGGGCGTATCGACGCTACGTGGCACAAGTCTAACATCGCGTGACAAGTGGCACGATACGATGCTAATTATGACGATGAGGAGGAAGAGCATTTATTGTCATCCTCTTAGAAATGCGCCCGCTTGATTTAAACAAGTACTGCATGTTTTTCATCGTAGTAATTCTTGATAATCTGCATAGTCTTCGTTCTTTCCTATAGACTTCTTTATATACCGTGTACCGCTACCTATGCAGCTGCTACATGGCGTGCCACCTGGGGCAATAGTATGCAACTGCAACGCAAAGGGCCCACGTATAGACGCTGCGTGGCGCATCTCACATTGCAAGACGAGTGGCCCGTAACGATGCTAATGATGATGATGATGATTTATTGGCATTCCCTTTGAAATGGGGCGGTGGCATAGTCACCTAGCCAACTTGCTTTAATCAGGTATACATTTTTTTTTTCATTTTATGGTAATTTTATATACATCTCCTTACCTTTCTTTTTCTTCCTCAAGCCTTTATACAAGTTGAAGCAAGCACTGCTTCACTAGCTAAAGGCGAAATTACTGGACCTGGTGGCTTCCGTGCGGAATTTTATGAGTGCTTTTGCTCTATATTGTTTTCCTTTCTGCTTAAAGTGTATGAAGAAGCTTACTGGATTGGATACCTACCCACCATGCTCTTTCAAGGGCACGCAATACTTACCCCAAAAAGCAGCGATGCAACTAAATTGCCGAAAGTTGTAGCATATCGCCCCATATCACTTTGTAACGTGGATTATAAGATATCTCCTTCTAGACGTAATTCACCCCTTTCCCTATATTTCCCCTATAAAAAATATCTCCTTCTAGTCCACTTCTAAACGTAATTAAATCAGTGGTGGGAGACAATCAAACATGTGGCATTAGACGATCAATCCAGACAAATATTCACGTTGCGCAGTCTGTCATAGAGTGTGTAGCAGAAAGCACAGGTTAGGTCGCAATAGTTCAGGTTGATTTGACAAAGGCAATTTAAAAAGTTAATTACTACTTCTTGTTTCGTGTGCTCAAGCGCAGAACCATTGGGTCACTTATTTTTTAAGCTATCACCATCTGTTATGCTAGTGGCACGAAAAGGTTAATAGTTAGCGGTTGTCTATCCGAATCTATCTACCTGAGGGCATCGGTAAAGCACGGTTGTCCCTTGTCCCCTCTATTATTCGCTTTGTACTTGGAACCGCTTTGTGGTATTCAGTAGAGGCAAGACTTTAAGTACTTAGGTGTACCCCTCTCTCAATATCGCAATAGTAATCCGCACTAGTCTTGCCCATATTATTACTCTAACGAAATGGAGCACACTGGAGTTCACCAACCGGTGCCTATACGCCATGGACGCGCATATGAGACAACTTTTACCTGGTTATAACCGAAGAGAAGACACGTTACTGTGCCACCTGCGAGTGGGAGTTTCCTTCCCCAAACGCCTACTCATTCCTAACTGGAATGGCGGACAGTCACAATTGCAGCTCATGTAGTGTCGAAGAAACGACCAAACATATCCTGTGGGACTGCCCCACATACCAAGATGAAAAGAGTGCCCTCCGGACAGCTTTGGGGTACTTAGACGACCGGCCCTTCACAGAGGCAGAAGATCTACGGCCCGTGGTCTCGTGCGTCTGCTATGTGCAAGGACACAAAGGCGCTGCTGTGTTTCTTGAAATGCACCAAGCTGTATAACCACCTGTGAGTGATTCAGCGATGAAAGCTTGTGTGTGTAACAGTGCAAACTGTGAACTTCTTTCTTCCTTCTCCCCTTTCAGTCCACTTCCCCAGTGCAGGTTAGCCTACCGGGCTCAACCTGGTTAACCTCCCTGCCTTTGCCTTATGGCTTCTCTCTCAGCACACGTCAGCAGAAACTGCAAAAGCACAACGTAAGGTTTACAACTGGCAGAGACGGCAGTTGTCCCCATTTAGCCGTTCTTAAGCTTGCGATGTGTTCCTAGCAGCTCGACTTACGGATGTCTTGCAGGTATTACACTGCTCGCGGATATGGTTGCAAGCTATCCATAATGTGTTTGCTACCTATGTATGGAGTTCACGTCTTGAGGCCATGCGGCGTGATAACCCTTCATTTTCCTCTGGAGAGGAGGAGGGGGGGGGGGTCTTGGCCTAGACCATCTTTCTGTTAGGCAACTTGTCTCCTGGTTACTCTTCTTTCGTAATGAAAACAGTCAATTTCTAAGAGAGATGTTCCAACTTAGATTAATCAATTACCTTCCAGTAATAGTTGCGTCGTCATCTGTCAGAGATGCACCACCGGCTCCTTAGGGCCTTTGAAGGATGTTGTTGAAGGCTTTCACTTTCTTAAGGCCCGATTTAGTATAGATTATACTTTCACTGCCTCTTTTTATTGCGGATGTCGTACCCTTGAGGGACCAGGAAGCTGCGCAATGACATCACTAAAGCGGCAGTCAAACAACTCGGAAAGAGTGCGTGAAAGGACAAATGAAAACGACAAGCAAAGTACGACAACGGGAACTGCTTCCCGCGTCTCAGGGGAACAGACAACCGAAACAGGCGGAACTAACGGAGAGAATCGGCACTGTTTGCCTGTTCTCTTAACAATTCGGCTGCGGTGGTGGTCGCAACGCCTTCAAGCAAAGTGGTAGCACCACTGACAACGCTAGCTGCTTCATTCAGGGAACGCATCGTGCCGGTCGTAAAGACAGCAGGCCTAAGGCACTAATCCGCTGGCGCAGAACGGGCGATAGTGCGGCAGCACTTGGAGGCACCGGAGAGCAGTCGTTCGGAAGAAGTCCTGCAAAGGAATGCAACTAAATAATACGCAAGTAAAACAGCGCACTCCTGTAACACTGGCGATAAACCGCAAGCTATGGAGAGGTGCTTGCGCATAATTTCGCGCCACATTTACTGGAAAGCAACATGGCACAGGCGTATATATACGGCTGTGTTCAAGATCTAAAACCATGTGGATATCTTCGCTTTGCTTGCCCTTCGGTGTCGTCCTTATGTTCGTTTTTTTTTTCAGCCTTTTTCTTCGTGGTGTGTAATTGTCCACTGACAGGTAAAACAGTCTGGATGTCCGTGAACACTTCTTTATTATTTTTAAATGAAGACAAGCGGCAACGCAAATCTCTTTACAGCCGGCTATCCCACTATCTCATATACACTACTCAGTGTGTGAGTGTCTGTGCGTTTATAGAGGGCTTGAGTGCTTGTCTCCTCATTGTGCGCATCGTATCTTAAATCCAAACCCTGGAGTAGCATGCCATACTGTCAGCCAGGCAAACATCTCCATCTTTCGTTAAAGGCTGCGCATTTCTCTCTGAGGAAAAAATAAGATAAAGCATGAAGAGATTAACAAGAAACGCTATGTACACTATCAAGCCACCAGCCCGAAAGTATCATCACGGGAGCCTGCACGAAAACACGGACTGACAGTCACCGCGCGATTACAGAGGGAAGAGTCCGCACAAGCCCTTCGATATATGAAAATTTGTGGCATCCAACATTGCACATGAACCTACTCAACCATCCGAAGGGTTTGGCTGTGGTTGAAACGGGTGCGGATGAAACTATTCATGCACTACTCACCCTACTCGTGCAATACTCATACTATTGCACTCATGCCTCTTAATGCAACAGTACATAATATTCAACGTGTTTTTTATGTCCTTATATTTATCATATTTGGCACCTACCATTCGTGTGTCAATAGGTATGTAATACAGAATATGCGCCACTCGGTATATGCCCATCATTGGCTAATCTTCCAGTTTGGCTACGTGTCACTCTCACACAAGGGGTGCTGAATGGATAAAATGTATTTAGATATGTCTGGTACTTCCCTGTCATTTGCCTTTCATCATCATTCTTCCTTTTGCAAGCATCCTATACGACCGCTGTGTGCCCCTGAGTTCGTCGCTTCGATGCCTAGCAGCGTGCATATGGCTGATTTGATGTTAGCGATTCAGCGTAGCTTGTGAGTGACGTAATGAATAAACATTGAATGCGATTAAAGCTGTGAACCGTGTGGTGCATAAACATATACGTTTCATGTCATTACACGTTACACGCGATGAAAGTAAAAACAATTTTACCCATCGAATTTCGTTGTATAACATTTAACTAATCGCTTCACCAAAGCTTCACTTCATAGTTTCTAACTCGTGCGTTGAATCTGCATAATTTTTACCCTTACAAGGGCCTTTGACATAAAAATTATTCCAATATGTTGTTATGTTACTGCCCTGACGTCGAACATACGTAATCATCGACGCGAGCATCAGACGGTAAGCCGCAGTGTTGTTTGAAGAACCCGATGAGACACTCTCCTCGTTTATAGGAGGTCACTTTCGTTTGCTTTCAAAGCGAATAGCATCACCTATATTGAATAGTTTTTCTTATGTAATGGTCTGTCGAGAAGTGAAGGACACGCTGAAGTGCAGAGGGTTTCGGTGGATCCGAACCGGCACAGTGAAAATAGATAGCTGTATGAGGAGAGTAGCACCGGCGTCTGCGATTGGCCAGCTTCCCCTTACTTAGCTTACTGTGGCTGGTCAAAAATCGTGGCTGCATGCAGTCGACGGTTAAAAATTCCACTAAAACGAACTATCAGTGAGGAAAAGCTGGCAGAGGGATGTTGTGTACGTGCCGAATGGGCTTGACAACGTTATACTACCACGCAAACAGTTTTATTATGTGCAAATAAGTACTCCCGCGACAGCTCCGAGCAGCCCCTGCCAGAGCGATCAGTGGGCAGCCATCTGCTATTCCTTCCGTAACGGGAACTCTCCAGCTGTTCAAAAAAAAAAAAAAATCTGTGTTGTTCGACATATTACTGCGCCTTTAACGCGTACACGTCCCTTTAACGCGGTGAGTTCTGGTCGTATTGTGACGTCGCGTGGCCGACAGGCGAAGTGAGCGCAAGCTGAAAACTCTTGACCCATAGCAGAGAGATAATGTAGAAAAAGGCGTCGAATCGGAAATACCATATCAGATGGGGTGCTTGCTCGACTTTTGCGACGTCGCGTGACAGACAAGCGAAGTGGAAGTGGGCCAAACATTATTTGACCAATTGTGGAGTACTGATCGCACATTCGGAATAGAAACAGTTTAGATTAGCTTTACGTTCTAGCAACCCAGATCACGTCCCACAGCGTGACTCGACTGCGATCTGATAACTGTAACACAAGCTTTTACTGCGAAAAGGGCAAATATTCGTAACACAAGGACTGCCGGCATCTACTTCTGGTGGCGTCGGTCAAGTGCCTTGCGCTCCTGTCATTTTTTGCACGAGACGCCCACTATTTGTAGCTGTCGATGGAGGGAAAGCACAGCTCTGCCTCAAAAGATGTTAGCAGGGAAACCAACAAGCTCGTCTTCTCACTTCTCGCCCAGGAAGAGACAGGAGCACAAACTGTTGCACGGAGCCAATCCTGGTGATGAGGCGAGGTGACGAAACGTGACCTAAGAGAGGGTGTAGGACGATGCCAAGAACCTCGTCTCAGTAGCGGTTCCTGCGTTACTCACTCGACACCGCGTATCCAACATGGTTTCTTTTTGTTTTCGTCGGGGTCGTATGAACTCGTGATGCAATCGCGGCGGGTGAACGTTGGTTAAATGAACTCATTTGTGCCACCATATTTTATTACGATTATCCTAGTATAATGTCAGATCTATCCTACTTTCTTACCGGCTTATGTTACGACGACTTGCTGCCACGGGGTGTTTCAGCGAACACGTTAAAATATTTTTAGACAGTTAGGCTGCGGCTTAGCGCAGCTAGCCCTGGATATGCAAAGCGAAAGCTTGGTTTAGCCTGGTTAAGTCTTGGTTTCACTTTGTTGACCTTTGATTTGGCTGTAATTAATACACTTATGTATATAATCTTCTTTAAGCCAGGTATGACAGCTGTGCCTAGGTCGGTGGCTAGATATGACTGTGATTAGGCTTGGGTAGACACGCCTCGTTCAACGGTGCATGACTTTGTGATGCGCTTTCGGTGCGTTTTCCCGGTTGTGCCACAGGGAAAGCGAAAGTGCTAGGCATGCGAAGGGACGCCGCGAACATGCGCAGCGTCGAATCACAAACGGAGAGGGTGCGAACGCGGTCGCTGCATAGATCTAGACGGTGCGACGCCTGTAATAAGACCATGAAAAACATACCCAAGTGATTCTTCGAGGTCTATTTATGAAAGTGGAGTACACCTCGCGTGAGCTTCACTTGTTTTCACACGAAACAGAAATAGGCACATAAATGAAAAACTAGAAAGGGTTTGTCTGGCGGCACGCCTATCATGCTACTCCGGAAAAAAGGGATTAGAAATCAAATTAATTGCACAGAGCGAACCCCAGACGCACAACATGCCCCAACGCATAACATAGGAAATTGAAGTATGTTATTGAGACAAGTGTCTAGCAAGAAGCCTAAAAGTGCATTCTTAGCTCGTGACACCAGGCTACACACGTTCATGATACGATTACGTGTTCTAGCTGAAGACCTGAAATAGATTTAGGGAGCACTTTTCAGGCTGTCCTTGGGGGTCTTAAAAGGCTAGAGAATGGGATCACTGCTTGTTGAACGCTAGGCCGCGGTGGGATCCAGTCCTTGAGGGACGTCAGTGACTTCTTGTACCGCCGTTTGTCATTGAAAGTTCTCAAACCAAAAATGTATGCAATCACTTCGCACCTTGCTCCGGGACAGCAAAGCAAGAACTAATAACGAAAGAAAACAGGGGGGCTGGCTGCGCCACGTGTTTTACCGCGCGGCCCCTTCGCTAACAAGGTCGCTCTCGCTGCACCAGCTGCGAGACTTGGAAGCATCAGCATCAAAAGCATACTTGGTTCCTACGACGTGCGCTGTGGAACGTGACTCTTCTATCCTTCAATGCTCCAGCGGTCGCACGTCGGCTGCAGTGCTAACAAGGTCATTCAACACATACGAAACATCAGCGAGGGCTTCTGCAAGTATACACTTATTGGCTCCGAGGACTTACGCAGTTGTCATCTGTCGGAAGAACCTCGCTTGCGTGTATAGGGAATTGCACGACGCGCTCCTCCTAGGTTTGGCTGTCGGCGCTCAATAAAAACACCATGCGAGAGCCCTCATGGACATTTCTGTATGACAGAAGTTCTTTACTGTCAAAATAATAATCTCTGGCAAACAGAAAGCGCAGAATGGTTTGCAGACGATATCTCATTACCGAATACATACTGCTAAAAGGACGGGGTTTGAGTTCTTCAACAGCGTCTACATGGAGCTCGAACCAGGTTGACCATAGGAGAGGGCTCGGCAGGGAAGACGAGGTGATGTAAAAACAAATAACGGAAGTTTATTACGGGCGATCAGTGGGCTCCAAGACAGAAAGTACAGAAACGTTGGCGTGCGTGCACCTGTACGCAAGGGCCGAGAAGACGCAAATCCAGGTGGCGGCTCGCTGGCTTTCTTATACCCTCCATCATCCGGGCATCCTCATTCTCTGCTGCTCCCTCGTAGAGGGTCTTATTAAGACACGTCGGGTCAGCCCACACAGAGGAGCACGGGAGAGAAACCACTCCTTTGCGTAGAGGGGGTGAACGTAGGCCACGTCGGGTCAACTCACACAGAGGGTCATGGTAGGGAAACCACTCCTTGGCGTAGAGGGGGTGAACGTAGGCCACGTCGGGTCAACTCACGCAGAGGGCCATGGTAGTGAAACCACTCCTTTGCGTAGAGGGGGTGAACGTAGGCCACGTCGGGTCAACTCACACAGAGGGTCCTGGGAGGGAAACCACTCCTGGGCGTAGAGGGTGTGAACGTAGGCCACGTCGGGTCAACTCACACAGATGGTCATGGGAGGAAAACCACTCCTTGGCGTTGCGGGGGTTAAACATAGGACAGAGGGGAGTAAGATTTGCATATTCCGCGCATAATCCCGTCGCACACTCTTGACCGACAAGACTTTTCATGTTGACGAGCGTCACGATTAGACACGCCGTGTCCCGGGCGTTTGGCATCTGTTCCATATATTGCCACAAAAAGTGAACCGTAACAGTACGATGAACGCCTACTGCGCGCCGTGATGAAGTCCCCCGAAGCGGTTTCTTGCGTGAAAGGCAGGCAATAGCTAAGGAAAATATGTTCTTACAGTGAGCGGTCTGTATCACCAAATGGAGCATGATAGAAATAAACCTCATTGCAGCGATCGCATGGGTTCACAGCGACCGGCTGTGTGTTTGCATGTATGTTCGCACACAAAGTTTCGCTTTCGCTGCGAACGCGTTTTCTCACCGTGCCGTGAGCTTTACGCCACAGTATTTGAACATTCGGCAGTACATAAGCAACCATCGTTGAGTGGACGCCATCAGAAATGTTCAACAATAATTCCGTTATAACTAGGGACTTCGACGCCTACGGCAATTTTGATGGGCCGTTGCAATAGTCCAATCTTTTTCTTTCTAAATTCTTTGAAATCTCTGTATCATTATTTCTCAATTTGCATCGCACGGTATAGTTATCGGTCTTCTCAGCGACCAATTCCCGGTGCTTCTTTTCTTTTTAATCCCGAACATTCATTGTATAGTGGTAAAATAAACTTGAGCATATGCCATGCCTTTCTTTAATGTGCTTCTTACCGTTCCCTTTCCATTCCAGTGAACTTGCCAGTATCTATCATCAACAAGTTCACAGACCAAAAGTTTCAGGACATTAGCCGAGCAGCGCGCGCGGGAAAGCATCTCATTGCGTGCTTCCTGCTATTGACTGAACATCGCAGCCCCGACGCCGTAACAGAAATCTTCCTCGTGGAAGTGCTTGCTGCACACCCGACTTGTAGCCGGTGGCTGCTTGCCGGTTCTGAGTTTCACGATTCAAGCTTCACGCATGTTCGTGTCCTGCGGGCACGTGTAAAGGCTGACACCGTGGGCTTCGTTGCGCACGTTCGGCACCGCGGCACCGAGCAGTAGCCTACCTTGTTGGGCACCGTCAAAGGCATCCACTACCTAGTATAGTGCTTTCAAGTGTTTTCGTGCAGACAAACGAGAAAACCTCCCCACTTAATCAGAACCGCAGCACAGGTGGGACTTTAAACTTTCGTTTTCAGCTTGCTTCGGCGCTTCCGAAGCAGCCGACGCGGCTGCTGTGTCCACGTGATCCCTCATACCACGTCACGCCGATGGCGGTGCCAGCTTTTCCAGTGTTGGAGCTCTCCCCCCATGGATATCGACTTCGGCTTGATAACTTGTATTGAGATCTTAATTATTTTTGTTTCCACGCTTTTGAATTATGTAAGAGCTCCGGAGTAGCTAGTTATGCACATATACCGTGTATATTATGTGTGCATTTGAGCAGGCTGTCTTTTTTTTTTTTTTCAAGTCACATGAAAAATATCGCACGGCTCTGCCTGTACAAATGGATTCATATCATACGTACACATATAAAAGGGTTGCACCTTTATAGGCGCTTGTTTGTTTCATGCGTGTTTTATGCTTAACACTCCTCGCTTTAAGGCTGTAAAAAATTTACTGTACAGCGAACTCAAACTGTCTATGTGATGAAAGAAAACGTTGTTAAAAACTGCATTTTAAATTTGAGCACCTAGTTCAGACCGAAATGTATGTAACACTGCTGTGTGTTGGACGTGTTAATATTCCAACTTGTTGTATATAAAGTTTTAACGCCAGCGGATCGACAATGGCAGACGAGGGACGCAGGCACTGCGATGACCTATATAAAGCACACAGTGGTGTCTCCGTCTGCCGGCGCGTTTTATCTGCTGACGCTAAAGTTTTATCAAAGTTCAAAATATCTGATACAAGATTTTGATAGCCATCGCTATTAAATATTAGGTCATGCAGTTTCCGTGTCGTCTGCCTCAGCTATCACTTTGTATACTTGCCACAAAAAGCCGCCAAAAAGGGGGAAAACGTATTTGTCCCCGTCAACAATTCAATCTATCTCCTTAAGAGTAATTGACAAGGCAACACACATTAAGATGCCAAAGGTTTTGCTGAGTCCATGAGTGGCCGATTCCGACAATTGCAGGGCAATGTCGACAATCGTGCCAATGTTGAAGGGCCAAAATAATGTAACAAGTAAAAGGTCTCCGCGAAATGCAATCCTTGATTTGGCACCAACTTTTGTCGGTGCGCTGCTCTTGACGTTATTTCCGTGAGTGTGGAGAGAGTAAAAGAAAGAAAGAAAGAAAGAAAGAAAGAAAGAAAGAAAGAAAGAAAGAAAGAAAGGAGAGTAAAGCAAAGAGGTCAAACGAACGAACGTCTGGTATACTACCCTATATTGTCGGTAACGAAACAAGGGAATAGATAGAGCAAAAAGGGATGTCGTGTACATACAGGATGGGCTGGCCCTCTGTCGCAAGTCTGATAAAAAAATGACCGATGGAGACAGGAATGGTCACATACTAAAATCTATTGCAGAAAGCTGTGATTGGCTGGGCTGGGCTGCGCGTCCGCAGCAACCAGGCGCCACCGCCAATTAGCGCTTCAGCAGCAGACGAAATGGACATGTTTATAGATGGACTCTTACAGAATACCTCCCCAGATTTCTCCGACCGTTTGCTCTTAGACACAAAGCTTTCCTTGACTCCGCCGCAACCCAGCTGACTGGTGCACGGCGGACGATAGACCCATACATTTCAATTTTACGGTATTGACCACATCGCCCGTCGTTGCCGCAGCCGCTGGTCGTCCATCCTCGGTAGTCGTCTCCGGGTGCCAGACCACCACCATGTGCCAGACAATCGCACTTCCACACTGCCACACTTCCACACTGTCACTACCACAAGTTCGTTGGTCCCGTTCGCCTCTCATTCATCGCGCTCTTCGTCCCCATCTGCAACCGGTCGCTTCACTTCAAGAAACTAGGCGGTGTGCTCCCAGAGGTGAAGCTGCAATTCTAACCCGGCCCACAAATCCCTGTTGACCCTACCTACACGTGGAAACCTACTGGACATTGAAGTTGATGGTATTCCTGATATATCTCTCGTTAACACAGGAGCGCTGCTTTCATTTATGAGCGCTGCTCTCCGCCGAAGGCTCAAAAAGGTTTTGGCGTCAGCCGTACCGTGCACTGTGCGAATCGCTGATGGCAGTACTTTTATTGGAATGTGCACAGCACGTGTGACCACTGGGGGTCATTATACCATTGTCTTATTTACCGTTCTTAAGCACTGTCCACCCGACCTCATTCTCGGCCTTGACCTCCTTTTGAAAACTCTGCCCAAATTGACCTCTCCGCAGCTGTTGTACAGTTGGACCTGCCGTTTCCTGCCGACGCCGGAACTTCTGCTTCTGCTTCTGCTGAGTTTGCAAGGTTGTATTCACAAACTGCTGAAAATGTACGCCTGACGCTCTGTCCTCCCGTTCCTGATGACGAATGCGTCGTGTCACCGCTTACTGACGTGGTTTTGTCACGCAATATTGCCCTGCCGAACTCTATGATCCAGATACTCGAAAAAAGCGCTCGCGTGCTCATCCTCAATTTTGGATTTTCGACGCATGTCCTTCCACATGGCATCGCCATAGTACATTCACCCATTTAAAAACATTTCAGAAATCTTCTTTGGCCTCTGAATCCTTCGTAAGCACCAACGGACCTTTGTCACCCACTCCTTCGTGCTCGACGCGTGCGGACGACACTTCTAAGGTGATTGCCTCTCATCTTCCTTCCGAGCAAACAACAGCTCTTCTGACCTCTTATCGGGATATCTTTGATTTAGAAGACCGTCCTCTTGGCCAGACATCTGTCGTCACGCATCGCATCGACACCAGCGACGCCAGCCCCATTCATAGGCGGCCATATCGCGTCTCCGCAACAAAAAGACCATAATACACAAAGATGCCCGGTAAGGACATCATTCAGCATTCCAGTTTCCTGTGGGCACCCCACGTTGTCTTAGTAAAGAAAAAAGACAATTCGTGGCATTTCTGCTTTGAATACCGTCACCTCAACGAGGTGACAAAAAGGTTGTTTATCCACTGCCTTGCACAGACGACGCTCTTGACTGCCTACAAGTATCTCAACATTTTTCAGCCATTGATTTCCGTTCGGGCTATCGGCAGATTAGCGTTAATAAGATGGACTGCGAGAAAACCGCTTTCGTCTCACCGGACGGTCTGTACAATTCAAAGTCATGCCCTTTATATTATGCAATGCGCCAGCCACACTCTAGCGCATTATGGACACTCTCCTGCGCGGCTTGAAGTTGTCGACGTCCCTCCGTAACCTTGACGATGTGATTGCGTTTCACCGACCTTTGAGAGCCACTTGCCTCACCACCATCTTCTCCGTGTTTCGCAGTGCTGACCTACAGCTAAACTTTTCCAAGTGCCTTTTCGGTCGCCACGAAATTACCATGCTCGGATATCTAGCAAACGCCGCATGAGTCCAACCTGATCCACAGAAAGTTCGCGTCGCGCGAAATTTTCCTGTACATTTTTCAACATAAGACACCCGCAGTTTTATGGGCTTATGTTCTTATTCCCGACGATATGTGAAAAAATTTGCTGACATCGCTCGCCCTCTCACTGACCTGCTCAAGAAAAATTTCTCTTTCTCTTGGGGACCACCGCAAGGGGAAGCCTTCTCCACCGTGATTGAGCGCCTTACAACTTCGCCGTTTTGTCACACTTTGAACCTGCGGCACGCACTGAAGTACAAGCTGACGCAAGCGGTCATGGCATCGGCGATGTCCTCGCTCAGCGTCAGCAGGGCCCAGAAAGGTTCATCGCTTACGTCAGCAGCCTTCTTTCCCGCCCAGGCGAAATTACACCATTACTGAGAGGGAATGCCTCGCACTCGTATGAGCGGTCGCAAAATTTCGATCGTACCTTTTCGGTCGAAGCTACCGTGTCGTAACCAATGATCACGCCCTCTGCTTGCTTTCCTCTTTGAAGGATCTAATTGGACGACTTGCACATTGGGCATTGAGTCTGCAAAAAATATGCGTTTTCTATTATGTATAAGTCAGGGCGCCTGCATAAAGACGTTGATTGACTGTCTCACAATCCCATGGATCAACTGGACGATACCGATGCTGACTCGGACATCTGTATTCTGTCCTTCTCTGACTTCTTCCATATTGGCGACGAACAACGCCAAGATCCTGTCCTTCGAACAATTAAAGACCGCCTAAGCTCCTCGCCCAATGACCCTTCCCTCCGTATGTTCATCTTGCGCGATGGAACTTTATACCGTCATCAATCAAAGGAAACAAGTGGATTGCTTTAACGACACATTATGCCGCTACACATGCCATCACGCGAGCGATGCTAACCTGCTGCGCTATAAGCTTCGCCAACTTCTTGCTATACGACGTCATCCTGCACCACGGCACCCCTCGCCAGTTACTTACGGATCAGGGGCTGCTACTTTCTTTCGATGGTCGTCGATGATCTGCTCTGCTCCTGTTCTACAGAAAACAGGATTGCTACCGCGTGCAACGCTCAAACGAACGGCCTCACCAAGCGATTCAACCACACACTAAATGAAATGCTGGCCATGAACATTTCCGACGACCACCACGACTGGGACGTCGCTTTACCATGCATCACTTTTGCATATAACTCGTCTCATCACGACACTGCCGGATCTCCCTTTCTTACCTTTTGTATGGCCGCGACCTTACCGTGCCCTTTGGCTCGTAGCTGCCTTCCGAACTACAATCACCAAGCACTTATTACGCCCGCGATACTATTGCCTAGACCGACCAGGCCCGAGAGGTCGCCCGTCATCGCCTCACAGTCTCGCAAGCTTCAAAAACTGACGCTACGACCGTCGGCACCGAGACCACCATTTTTCACCCCGTTCCCTTGTCCTTCTCTGGACGCTTTCACGTCGCGTTGGCTTGTCGGAAAAATTACTTTCCCGTTACTGTGGTCCGTACCAGATCTTACGTCAACTGTCTGAGGGGCCATACGAGATCGCACCAGTAGGTCAGTCTTTAGTGCCTCTCAAGGTCACCAGCGATGTTCACGTCGCCACACTCAAGCCCTATTTCTCCACATTAAGCGAGGCTCTATAACCTGCACCGGGACGGAGCTAACCCCGCCGGGAGGTTGATGTTACGGTGAAGAGAACGCAGAAGGTGACACGATATAGAGGAAGACAAAGGCTCTGGCCGCTGCCTGAACGCCATATACTGATATCGCTTGTATGTATACACTATTCTACACTCGTGGGCCTCCTTTTTTCCTGCAACAATATAGTGCAGCGGAAGTGTACGATGTTGTGCGCATCTCAAATAAGTTCAAGAGAAAATGGCCGTGACTGCTGTGAGAACCTGCTGCTGTCCCGGTAAACAAGTTCACAGCCGCAGCAATCATTTAAGCCTGCAGAGATTTCAAAGTACGCACTTACATTTCGGATGACGCCTCCAAAGGGATGACAACGAGGCATTGAGACTCACCTCGATTGCTTATAGCGACAGATAGAAACTTACCCTAGTGTTTCTTCCTCTCATCACATTCTTCTAATATGTCAGATATAAAAGAATGTGTACATAATGTAGTTACAGAAGTGACACGGCAAAATAATCACCCAACTTTATTTTACAAGCATGACCTTCATTACTGGAACTAAATGTAGGTCTTAGCGTAAACACCACATATTTGTACATCACTTTTTAACGGCTTCTACTCAACACTGTTTTTCTACAAGTGTGCCTAGATCAACACTTAGCAGCCACTGTTGTGCAAAATGGAAAATGTAAGTGAACGTGTTTAAAATCTTGGTACACAGCGTGGTTAGCACTGTTTCGCACAACGGCAACAACAAGAGAATAAACTATCCTTCTCATTATTCTGCACAAAATGGCTCTTGACGCCTCTATGGAGTGTCATGAACGAGCACTTCTAATAAATAAATATTGGAGATTTTAGAAAAAATAATTTTTTTCTCATACTTCGCAGCAGCGGTGCACGTGGGATATTGTTCGAATTTCACCAATGTACGCTATGACTAAGCTTACCAATTTACTATCCAGTTAGTAAGATTATCGTGCACCCTGAAATCTTGGAGTTAAAACCAGGCACTGCTTAAGGCACGTCGACTTAGCAGAAATCATAAGAATAGCCCCAGTTTCAACGTATTCGTCCCTAAGACCAGTGATGTTTTACGCAGAGTTGTCTCGCATTCGGGAGAGACGTCTCGAAACTGGTGCCAATTCCCGGAATCTTAGTAAGCTGACCTGCCTCGAGCGTTGACAGGCTTCATTTTGGCAGTTGCAACTTGCACGTCAATGCAACTACCAAAAAAAAAGAACAAGTTAGCCAGTATTTTCAAACATTTATCAGCGATTATTATACACTTACCTCTGTAATCGCTATGAATTTTAACCAGAAAAATTATTATTTGCCCTCTGACAACCTGATTTTATTAACTGGAGGAAGGTGTCGCTCAATCAGCTGATATAAGTGGAGCTATAAGCTGAACCAGAGAAACTTGTTTGCAAACACAACAAATGCTGACCCATACATCAATTCAGCTACAGCAGTAACACAAGTACTTAAGCAACAAACAACAGTAATGGAAAAAGGGATTACAGCCTTTCATAGGGAAACACTATAAAATGTGGTCGTCGAGTTCCTTCTCTGTTTCTTTTTCAGCACTTCACACAGGAGCGACGCAGCTACGTAACACTGTGCTTCTTGCGAAACGGGCAGTCTCCGAAAAGTCTCCTGCCAAATGAGTATTCATCTTCCACGTAGCGACTAGGGAGAGTGGGCCGCGCACCACAGGACATTCGGGAAGCGGACACACAAAATTCTGTAAGCAGGCTTCTCCAACAACTAAAGTGGCCCCAGTCAAGATGGCCGGCCTCACGCTCGCAGCACCGTTGAAGCGGAACGTCGCGCGCAAAGAATAGAGGAAATACTCTGTGCCACAGATGGTTGCGCCAGGTTGTGCGCTCGTCCTGAGTGCTCTAATATCAGTATGCTAGCCATCTTGTGCTGTTCAAAGGGGACGAGCAGAAGAATGCGCTCGCGTAATTTCTCGCATCCCAACGCACGTCAACGCCTCCTTGTCTGGTCCACAGCAAACACTAAAGACTTAATTTGCTGGTTCGCCGGTCACACAAACGCACGTGGCAGCGCGCGCACTGCGTCACCACTAACCTCTCTCACATCAGCAAACATGTTGAAACGAAGCGGAGAGTCCCCGGTAGTTGGAAAATACAGCTGATGCACACTGGCTGGAAAGCCACAAGTATAGGCTTTCGGAGAGCGCGCTGAAGTGCTGGACGCAGTTACTGACGTCGCGAGAGAAACTCTGCGCTGCATACTTTCTTCGTACTCTTGGGACCGAAGGGCGAAATTCTATAAACTCTTCGCAGTTACTACCGGCCAATATATATATATATATATATCATGACCAGTATATGTATTAACGATATTTATATTTTCTCTCAGTGTCTGTATCGCTTCTAGTTGTCCAGTGAGTGGTCCCAGGCTCGAAATACGAGAGGCATGGGCATCATTTTAACACGCTGATGACTTGCGTCCTGTGGTCACAACAAGTCATCCGATGAGCAGAGAGAAACAGACTTGCCCAATATGGACGTTCAGTGCACTTTACAAATCGTACGTTCTCAACCATTTGACTTGGAACATTGGCATGAAGAAACTGCAATGCTTCAAATATCTTCACTGATTTCCCATTCGTAGTAACGGCTCAAGGCATCTTTCCCTCAGTCATCTTCCTCTGTACACTTGCTCAGTACTTACAGCGTGGTCGCTGATTACCAGTATGTGATGTTCTTCACTTTTTGAACTTTAAGGAAGGTGACGATATTGAAAGGATAGTATTACTTGCCCCTGGGTCGGCACAATTGGAAACTTTGCACGCCATATTAGATTGTTGCGGTGTCGACACTACTATGAGCTAACTAGTCACAGTATTCATGTACGCACACAGGCTTCCTGTAACGGGGATGCCTTGTTCAAGCTGAAGTTCCCCGAGACGTACCCTCGGCTCCACAGTGGCACAGCTTTATCAATGAGGTGGTCGTGTAAGACAAGGTAACCCGGATGACAAATTCATCGAAATGGAGCAGTTTTTAGGTTTCAAAACGTGTCTTTGACGTCCACATCAGTGTCCGTAACGCACTGCGACAGAGGACAATAGCCGTTTGTCCGTAAATTCAAGCTATCAGTAATTAGGATCTTATTATGATTTTGGCTTTTTTCTTCTGTGTTACGTCACTGATTTCTCTTCGATGACTGATGGAGAACGGCATCAATGTGGTTGTCGAAAAAGCAGTAGTACAAAGGCTTCCAGCGCCAGCGTCGACTCTCGTCAGCGATGCGAACACGCTCGCTCCTGTTTTCCACGATGCACTCGTGGAAGGGTTTCGTCGTTTCACTGCCCAGTCCCCACGGCGACGTCTATGGCTATGTACGCTTCCGGACGGCGCAGGGATGAATGAAGCCGTGGTCAGCCATTGCTAAACCGCTTGTGCTTTGTTTCCGCTCCGCTTTCAGTTGGCAAGCATGAAAGGACAATCTTCGCAGGCTCACGGCAGCGAGGAGCCCTTAAGACGGCAAGCGCTAGCACTACTCAACTTCACTACGCCCGCATTGGCCTTAGGCCACAGTTTGTAGTCATTCAGTGCGGATGTCCGCAAGAATCTGCACTGCAGCAAGCGTGGTTTGTTCATTGTGGCTGCGCAGCCTACCGACGGAGTACTGCGGCTAGGTTGAGAAGAGGTGCAGCCAGGCGGCTACTGCTAGAATCACCGGCAGCGCGATGGCTACCCGTGTGGAACAGCCGCTGCAGCTGGGCTCGTCGATGCGGTATCCAGAGCAGTGCGTAGACACGAGGTAGCCGCCGGCCTTGACTATGATGTCTTCGGCCAGCTCAGCTGCTTCCACGTCACAGCGCAGAAGTACAGCTGTCTTGGCGCACTGTTTGTAGCCGTCCATTTGGCTGTGAGAGAGATGTAGAAACAATGAAAGGTTGTCAAGTCCTCTTGCTAGAGCAACCAGTGGTCGCATATTTTGCTCCAGTCCGAGAGAGATAAAGATTAAATACGCTTACTCTATTTTTACCTCAAACTGGAATGAGCATACTCTAATGTGATAAATTCCCTAGCTTGTATACACGTAATTAAATGGGTAACACTATAAATGGAGTTGCCAGCGCACTCTATGTTTTGAACGAATAAATTACAAATTGTGGTGTTTAGGGAGATCAGTAAAGATGGGGCGACTTTTGCTCCTTCCATTACTTAGGCGTGGGACCCAGCATGTGAACACCATGTGAGCTGTCCTATAAAGAATACTTATTTCAAACATTTTCATTTGAGCATGATGCGCATGGGCATCACTCATATTGCTGCAAATACGTATTACATACGCATGGTTAATAGCTCTACATTACATGGCACAGAAATAAGCAAGCAACCTCTTTAAAGAAATCCTGACTTACCAACACGAATGCCGAATTTTGTCTTGGGCGCTAAGCGGCTGGCCTTGAAGTTCGGCCCGCTGAGCCATGTAGACTGAGGCGCATTGGTTGTAATCATCTTGCAATTCTTTGTAGCACTTGGAGTGTTTCAGATAGGCTGCACACAAAGAAATGTAACTCCTATTACATCCACGGTCAGGTTGAAATGAAAAAACTCCAATGGAAGTCACCGCGCATAAAATTCCTATTTGAGGGCACCATTCACCATGCGCAGCGTCTATTGGTGAAATTCCTAACCCAGATGAAACTTGCAGGTAAGATTTCAAACACGTCATGGTCTGTGAAGAACACCATGAAAGCTCGATTCATCCCGGAACGCGCGGAATGTGCGCCGGGACTATTCTGCTAAATTAACGTTTCCCGCGAACGGAACGTGAAAAGCACATGAAGTTTTGAAGCAACGTAGCGCAACTAAGCGTTTCGAAAGCTTTGTTCGGTGCTCCTCTCCGCAGTTTCTAGCTGAGACAATCTTTCTAGTCTTCTATCAAATGACACAGACTGTCCGGACGGTGCCATTGGTTCATCGATCGTTTCGGAGTCCAGGTAACAAGAAACGATTAATGGGACAGTAAAAAACACTGATTAATTTAAAATGGTACGCTATGGCTTGAACTGCCTTCGGCATTAATATTTGAATGCCTAAAAGAGTATTTGAATGCTCTAGACGCATGCTACGCAACACAAACACTACACATTGTAATTGAGCATGTGCACTGATGGCGAATGCTTTTATGCCTAACACCGGTTGGCATATATCTGACTACGCGGATAATGAATATTTGTCGTTCACTGTCTCAGTTTGACGTGATTCGTGACTGATTAATACGAGTAATTTGAGATGAGACCTTAGTGTGCTTGATCCCATATCACAGCAAGGTGGCCTTAGATACCTTATTCAGCAATAAAATGGCGCGGTGTAGTGTGCTGTCCGGAACTTGGCCCCAGACATATTCCACAACGAACTAACAATTGAAATTTTAATTGTTTACGAACAAAGTTTGTTGCTATCAGAAATATAGAAGACTTGTTTTATAATACAATATAGTCTATAGACATACTGTTGAACAAAAAAATGTTTGGTGGATAGGAAGTAAGCATGTGGATAGGAAGATGTGGTGAACACATATAAGCATGAGTTCTTCGTGAAGTTACAGAAAACGGCTTCACGGTTTCCCAATCGGAGAACAATATGACTTCTTCATACTCATAACATTCTTGATTATATTTTTTTCATCATCTCCTATAAACCTTGACATTCATAAGCACAATATATTCTATCATATTGTGCAGCTTACAAAAAAAGAACGTTTTTAACAGAGGCGTTAGGGCAGAGCTACGCAGTTGAAGCTGCGCGCTGTGTCGAATTACGTAGCAATAGTAAGTGTTAACAAATTGTAGGCTGACTGGGGGGAAAAGCTGTAAAATATACATAGGGGCACGAGGAGAAAAATTAATATTTGTCCTCTGTGATAACCGCGATTCATCATACAGCGAAGGAAGAACTGACATACACTGTAGTAGCGGATCTGCTATGGCTGCCGTAGCGGGGACGAAAGAGTTCTCATTCACAAGGGACTCACATGCTATATAAACAAATAAATAAATAAATAAAAAAATAAGAACACCCGTCGTGGTGGCGCAATGATTTTAGTGTTGCGCTGCAAAGCCCGAAGCTGCGGGATCGAATCCAGGCCGCGGCGGCCACATATAAGTGGGGGCAAAATGCAAGAACACCTGTGTACTACGCATTGGGTGCACGTTAAAACCTAACAGGTGGTCAAAATTAACCCGGAGTCCCCACTACGGTGTGCCTACTAATCATATCATGCTTTCGTCGCGTGAAACCCCAACATTTAATTTAGTTTTGCTATTAGAACACATCGGCATAGATGCCGGCCAAATATGATAGAGGCAATATTAGCGCAGGCAACCGACTAATGGCAATCGATTGTTGTGAACGAAGAACGTGTGCCTGAGCGAACAAAGGAATACCGTTCCAGTAACCCGGTTTTCGTAAAAAAGCGAGTTTCTCACTGAGCCTGAACCGGGAACCCTCCCGGCAGAAGTCCTCGATGAGCTGAGCCGCACCGCTGGTGAGCCGCTTGTAGATCTCTCGCTGCTTTTCGCTGAAGCAGCGGTGGGTGAATGCGTTCACGCAGTCCATGGCGCCGGTCAGGTGACTGCACGGGTGGAACACAATGAGAGCTCTATAAACAATTCCCCCGTTGTCGTTGAACGTGTGCGCAAGTGAAGCCGCAAACAGGCGGGAAATCGTCCTGTGTTTTTTTTTCTTTTGACAGAGTTACGTGTACGAAAAAACTTAAAACACCCTTCCACTTTTCGAAGGCGATTGTTTCAGACCTCCTTACCTGCGACAAACACTTCGGCTCATAAAGTAAAACTGTTGCTGTATTATAGGCTCACAATGACGATGTACATATTAAACATCACGCAATATGCTGTCCTGCAGTGAGCATGCTCTCCTCTCATTTGATATGCAACCTATGCATGCGAAGTGAAGTATTCCACTTTGCGCATAGACAGCGCAAATACAGTGCAGCAAGCAACGCTGTTCGAAGAACGCGGAACGACGCGACAAAGTCGCGGTGATCCCGTTCAAATACCGAAGTGCCTCATAGACTTGCAAATATCGGACAGCATGCATGTGTTCGTGTTGTGTTTTCCGCTCCGCAAAAGTTGGCTGCACTAGCGAAAAGGAGCACTCCCGTCAAAAAAGAGAAATGTGGGTGCAAGATCAACTACCAAAACTGTGACCACCATTCCACTCTGTGAAGATGCAATCGCAGCGAAAGCTGACGACAGTCAAAGCGCTCAAACCAAAAGCAAAGTGCCTTTCCCTGCCATTCTGTCTTCGCAGAGTGGAATGGTTCTCATTTGTTCGTTCAGCACCACGGTAACGTTCTTCGTCGGTCGTCGTCTCGCGCCGGCGCCGTTGACATTCTCGTTGCTGTTCCCTCCGGCGCCCCTCGTACGCATGTTGTTCTTCCAATTGTACGGACTATACGTGTCCACCCCATCGATAACATAGCTGTTTTTAGCGTCGATACCTCTCCTGCTTATATACTGCGATAACCTTGTCGTCACACTATTTTTCACGGCGAGCGTTCTAATATGTTCCGCATGTTGAAATCTTCGCCGCCGCACTGCACCCGTACGTGATCACACACAAAGCAAACAATGAAACCCATTGTGTATGAGTTTGTTAGAAATTTCTATGTCTGCTTCTGTTGCCGGACGCCGAAAAAACTACTGATGATTAGTCATATATACAACCTTCGCTGTAAAACGCTGCATAGATTGTGAGAGCGAGGTGGTCCCTTTGCCTTGCGGTGCTTCCTACATCAGACAAACGGGCAGGTGCCTGAACGACCACCTTAGAGCACCTGCCAACAACGTACGGAACATAAAAGACGGTTTTCTGGCCTTACATTGTAATAGCTGCGGCTCCACCCCAGTTTTTGAAGGTACCACGGTAACTTACAAGCACAATGATGTTCGCACTCGGGTTATATTAGAAGTGGTACAAATGAAACGGGAGGAATGCGCATGTGCCAGGAAGCCTTCTATGTCAGTAGCAGAAGAGGAACTGAATTTCTTGGAATACGATGGCTGGCGCGATAGGCGTTCGCGGTGTTTTAGTTAGTTCGTTAACTTGCAAACGCCACACTTTGGGTGGAATGTCTTTTTTTCCCCCACGTGGTGGTTTTCTCCCTAATATTGTAATACTGCTTTCTAGCAACGTGCATAAAATCTAGTGTTTTCGTTATTAAGCCGAGTTGGAAGAAAGAGCTTGTCTGTGGTACAATGTGTCACAATGGTACAGCAATTAACCATGTCCAAGAACAAAAATTCTTAGGCGTTTGGTTTGACGAACATCTATCTTGGAGTTCGCATATAAGGATGTTATGCAATGACCTTTCTAAATCTGTCGGTATCATTAACAGGATAGCCCAGCTGATACCGCTTTGGCTCAAACAACAGTAATGCAATACTCTCCTTTACTCTAAACTTTGCTACGGGGTCCTGGTTTGGGGTACAACTTCAAAAACAAACAACAAATTAATTCTTTTACAGAAACGAATCCTTCGTATATACTGCAATTACCATGGCAGTTTTTTAGACCTTGAAACAGCTGCATTATTTCAACGCTACTCCCTTCTTCGAGCAGACAGAATATATTATAAGAAACTTCTGATGACCATACACAAACAAAAATTATTCACCAAAATAGACAACGTTGAAATACTTCGTTATTCACTGCGCCGGAATACCAGACACTTACCGAAAACAAGAACAAATTATGGTAAACAAACTTTCATATATCAGTCGACAGAAATAGTAAACAAGGTAGAAGAACTGTTAAACTTTAGTGCTTCAGAAAGCACCTACAAAAGACAGCTTAATGCATTATTACTCGCCGATGACATTGCTTTCACTAATTATTAACTTTTTTATTCTATTGCATCTATGTGAAGGCATGTATGACCTAACAAAGAGTGCATACTGAGAGAATTTGTGCTAATGTTTATGCGGCTTACTGGTTCTAACGAACAAATATTGTAATCATTTTTGTTACTGAAATTATGATCTCTTGTGCGAAATATATGTGTACGTTATATGTGTATTCATTTGTACTGATTTTATCCGCTGTTGTAACCGTGGGGTCTGGGACCTCTGTCAGGCCTTCGTGCCTTTAGTCCCAGTACCCCCTCGCTCGGACGAGAAATAAAGCACATATGATGATGATGATGATGATGATGCTCTCGCGCTTTAAACTTATTAGTTAAAAATACACGTGCCTAAAATACCAAGGTTTTTGAAATGTCGAAGTGGTTAAACTTGCGACTTATTGCCTCGGCAACCAAAAAATGTAACCATACAGGGTGATCACTTTTAACTTTTAGGAAATTTTAATAAGCCAGCTGTTGCAAATAACATGATCCTAGTCCTTGAGCTGAATTAGTTAGAGAGGGAGACATTACTTGCACGAGAAATCAAAACAGCTGGTCAACTGATTAACAAACATTCGCTAATTAATGTTCTGATGACTTTACGGCGAACATTGCAATTTACATATTGTAGCCCGTGAGGTTGCAAGGTGTATCAAATCAGAATGAATTTCCAGAATGAGACTAGCCTGGAGACAGGCGCTATCAAACTCACCACAAGAATACAGTGTTGTTCCACTTTCTTTTTTAACAAATTGTTCTTTTATGTAATGAATTCTGAAAGTAACTGGAACCCCCATTTATTTAGTCCCACACTTTGGAAAATTATATCTCGAAACTGGTGCGATTCTGCAAATTTATTTCAAATGGTTACGTCTTGCAAACTCACCGGCTACAATTCCTAAATTACAATACGTGCCGTAATGAATTAATCAAGAAAGTATTAGTCAATTTTCATTAATTAGTTGAATATGTGTTTCGAATGCTCGTGTTAGTAATGTCCACATCATCAAATAATGTAACTCAAGAACACGAATTGCGCAATCTGCCACAGGTGATTTTTGAAAGTTCCGCCAGAACTTAGAAATGATCACCCCGTATATCACTTCTGTTAACTGCACCCGATAAGAGCCTTTGAAGAGAGCAATATCATCTTTCTGAGAACGGTTTAAGAAGAACACCGCTGTTTTCCAAACATCTCTTTTGCACGTGCAACTCAATCAGGATGTGTCGCTTTTCTTGCATTCCGCGTAATCGAGGAAACGCTTTGAGCCAAGAGTTGCCTGTGGGTACGAGTAGCAGGAATCTGTAGAGAGACGCGCAACAGTATACTGACGCGCAGATTCGCTTCAGCTCAGCCTCGGTTGTGGCGAAGGCGAGGCTCTTGTTCTGCGAGAGCAGGTCCAGCTTGCTCACGCACTCCGACACCTCGTCGTTCTGGCACGAGGCGCTGCCGCTGGTTCTGCTGACGTCACCGACCCCGGAGCCGCTCGCAGCACCGCCACTGTTGGCCCGGCTGGTGCGTAACGTGCGCAACGTGGAAGCGGCCCAGCAGCCGCCGCCGTCCCATCGGCAGCAGCAGCACAGCAGGGCTAAAGTGAGGAGAGAGAAAAAAAGAACAGTTGCGCCTTTGATGTTTGCCCTTTGGTTGCCGGGGAACGGCAGTGAAAGGTTCAACAGCTTCCCGAGGTTTTAATCGTTCTATATACTAGGCCCGCAGTAAAATTCACAAACATCAACGTTTTGAGTCAGGCTTCCTGGCTGTTCAGGTTTATCACATGCAAGGAAACGGCATAGGGAACACCGCGATGACAAAGCGAGGCACGAAAGAGATGCACACAGCGCTGCCATTTCTACGAGCGTTTATTTTGCCGATAGACAAGATTTTTATGCAAACCACCACAACAACAAACAAAAAAAGAAAGGATAGGCAATGGGCAATAGTGATATGATCTTGGGAATCGTATTCTATGCCTGGTTTTTCTTGTATTGGGTGGAGGTGATCCGTATAAAAATCCTGTCTACCGGCAAAATTAACGTCATGACAAAAAAATGGTTATGAGATTAATACCGACAGTACAAATTATACCTTACTAGCACTAATGAGGAAACAGCCACAAACACAAGTTACTCGTTCCCATTAAGGAACGAGAAGATAGGGTATCGAGGGGCCGGGTTTTTATTAATCATATCACAAGAAGCCAACAAATAATGACACCAAGGACAACACAGGGGGAATTGTACTTACTAGTTGAATTAAAAAAAAACAATATATTAATAGAAATGAAAGTGGAGGAAGAAACAACTGGTCGCAGGTGGCATAGAAACCTACGTCTTCTCTTTACGCGTGCAATGCTCTTGCCAAATGAGCTACCGCGGCGCCGTTTCCCCATCGACTTTCTAGGGTATTTATGCCTTACTACTAGAACTAACCCAGGGAATGTTAGCCAGCGCCACCACTCGCCACTCATTAACGAACGACATAAGCACACAGAGCTTGATCTAATCACAATAGATACGTGTTTCTTTGCTAACGCGTTTACTTCCACTTACTCGCCCTCATTTGATCTGCAGTGATGGAGGAACGGTCATTAATGGTGTCAGATGCAGCGATGTGGATGTGCTTGGCTAGATTCACGAACAGTGAACATGCTCACATGGGTCTCAGTCTCGATTAGCGACCTTTGCGACCTGCTTGCACCCACATTAGAATGCTCCACATGCAGCCCAGTAATTCCGGATGCTTTCTCTGCTGCTATACTGAAATGACGAGCCAATCATAAGAAATCCTTATTGATTCCGTAGAAATCGTCCGGAAAACGTAATATACGCAGGTGGTATTGAGTGGACTCTATGCATGCAGAAATGTTTGTGGGCGAAGTTGCCCATACAAATTTCAACAAATCAGTTAATTAGGTCGGACGAAATTCTTTGCCAAAAATTGGTAAAGTCCAGTTCAATTCGAGCATAAGGCCATTTGTCATTTATAAGCACAAGTGTTCGCACGCTGTGCCCTCTTGGTTGGGGAAAAAACGAGCTCAGCTGGACTTAAGTATGGCGCGGTGCAAAACTGTCATGTTGAAGAAAAGATCAGCTTGTTTCAACAATGCCCTAAAACCGGAAGACATGTGGCCAGGAATCCTGGAACCCTTTTAAATATTCTCGAAATGCTTCATTTGTTTGTAACGACTCTTCTTGGTGCTTATTTTTATGTCTTATTTTAATGCGAGCTCTCACGCGTATCGGAGTACATTTATTGTATCTTGTAATTAGTTGTATTCCTTTGTTCGATTTTAGTATTTCAATTCGACTTTTCAGATGTACATTGTACTGACCTGATCATGTGCTACATTCTGTAAGCGCCCAAGTTTTGTTCGTCAATATGTTGCCGATTGTTTTACTGTGGCTGCAAGAGTGCTTGCAGCATTGCCAAGCTGTTCTGGCAGCTTCTTCTTCTTGCTCCCTGCATCGTGTGCGACTCGGCAAGATGCAAATTATTATTATTATTATTATTATTATTATTATTATTATTATTATTATTATTATTATTATTTAATAATAAGGAATTTGTTTCATTCCTTCTATGTGCATGACATCAATATTTTTAAGGAGATTCACACTGTTGATGACTGCCGCATCCTGCAGTCTGACCTGTTTTCTTTTCCTAAACGGTGCAAAGGTAATATGCACAACTCGAATGCTGCTAAGAATAAAGTGATGACTTTCACACGCAAAATAGTAAGCATTTCTTGTTTTGTACATTCCGTACCATTATGAAAGGTCTTTGAGATCGATGATCTCGGTGTACTATTTGATAGAACCTTACACTTTTCAGCCCACATTAAACGCGTCGCAATGTGGGGTTTGCGCTCTCTTGGCTGTGTTCGCATACTATCCAGAGAATTCAATTCTCCTACAATTCCACAAGTTGTACACAACACTCTCTTTTCCTCAACTTGAATAGGCGTCGGTGATATTATAGGGCACGTCCAGAAAACGCTTTAGGTATATATCATCACTGCTTTTCTAACACGGACACTGGACGTTGCTCTGGCATTGTTGGATTATTACCATTGCCTTTACTTCACTGCCGACGTAATCGCGCTCACCTGCTGTTTCTTTTCAAACTCCTTCACAGTGTCTTCACCTGCCCCGAACTCCTTCCTCAATTGTACCATGTTTCGTATTCCGCGCAAGATCACTGCAGCACATAGGCCTTACCATGTTCCTGCCTGTTATCACCAACGCTCAACCATCCGCAGAATACAATCTTTGCAACGCTTATTTTGATGATCTTGATGCTTTTCATATCTCGCTGTCATTTTTGTTTTTTCGAGCTCTGCATTGTTTTGTCACAGTTTCACATGTTCAGCTGCCCTTCTCCTGCTTTTTCTTTTGTATTCACATTGCGCCCTATTGTATGCGCACTCGTCTGTTCAGTATTGTTCTTTTTATTCGTTGCTTTCTGTTATATTCCCCTCCCAATTTTTTTTTTCTAATGTATGCGTACGCCCGCGCTTAGACCTCACATTTGTTTATGTACACGGTAATTGATTGATTGATTTCGCTGATCTTGCTATCTTTAATCAGTCGGTTTCGCCGTTCTGTTCCCAGCTTCGTATCGTATAGTGTGCTAGATTTTCACAGTATGCGTACGTGCTCTCTTTCGCCATGTGATTTAGTACACTGCCAGCTTGCCTAGCGATATATGTAATATACCAGTGGCTTTTTTTTCTTTTTCTTGTACATTTAGTCTTCTTGGTGCATACAATTTACATTTATCCTACTTAAATCGTTCCCACTTTCATTATTCACTTTCCCTTACTGTTTTTACTTTCAGCTGCACATTTTTTTTTCATTGTACTTGCTCACTAACCTTCTGTTCATTTTCAATTAACAATACCTTTGCCGATAGATAAGAGCTCACTTTAGCAACTTCCCATGTTGATGTGTGCCAATATTATAACCGATTGGTTTATGTGTACATAGATCGTTTTCTTTTGCATTTGTATTTTTTGAAAGCTGTACATTATTTTTCCGTTAGATTACCTTTGCACCAGTAATAAAACCACATGTTCATTTTTCTGGGCACATAATCTAAAGGTTGGATTAATTAATTTACTTTTATTCACTCACGCATCGTTCATGTTTTTCTTCATGTTCGCTCTTTCTGACTGTAGACTGTTCCTTTCCATTCTTGTTTCCTATTTTATTTTATTTTTCCTGCATTTGTATTTCTGTGTGTAATTGTATTTGCCGTGCACCAGCACACAGACCTTGGGGTTTTTCCTCGGCACGTTAAGTAAACATGATTATTTGATTAATTTCTTGATTAATTGATTGATTGATCACTAAAGTAGCAGCATAAAGCAAGCAGATAACGTTTATTATCGAACGATTGATGATCATACTTGGTAAGTCTTTGAACGTGGCACAAACAAAATCATGTCAGACGGTGCACTTTCCACGTCGCACTTCTTGATCTGAGAGCAAAACTTGAGCAGCTGTGGACGAAGTAAAAAAAGAGGAGTACCAAGCAGGATTTTCAGGGCCCGATGTGTAAACGTCCGTCAAGGCTGGAAGCTTGGATGCCTACATCCACAAACCGTCTGTCGCCCAGCTTCACAGAAAACTGGAGCACCTGTCCTTCGGCAAAATTGGGGGAAGTCATAAATGATGCACTCTAGACGGCATCGTACGGTCTCGGTTATAGCTATGTGCCAAATGTCCGCCTCAGAGATACAGCGGCAGCCATGTTTCTCACATCAGCGGCGGCTGCGAAAGGCTCTTAGTGTACCACTAGTTTCTTCACACCCCTCGCGTGTCCACTCAAGTCTGGTCGCGACATGTCCCGAAAGAAAGTCACGCCACATTGAAAGCCACAAAGAGAAGTGAAACGCTACGCCGAGGAGCGAATCTCGTCGAAGGTGAAAAGCGAAGCAAAAAAAAAATAATCTCAGTAGACGAAAAAAATGAAAGGAAAAAAATTGAAACAGCAAACGCTCCCCTTTGCAGGGCTATTAACTTCGGGCTCATGCGACATGACAGCGTCGGCGACAGTTCTGGTTTCTTCACCCGGGGAACGCGACTCACCGGTCGTAAAGACTGGTATCTCGGGTACTAACCTGCTGGCGCAGAGTTAGTCGGCGATGTTCTCGCGGGCTCTGACGAGCGCTTCTTTGGAAGGGAGTAAAAAAACTGACGCCCCTAAGTTGTGTCTTGCAAACGTGTGCAGCATTGCAGAAGCTACAAGGAAACAGAATTGAAGCCCCGTTGTGCGCGTGTACATTGACACATGGATTACTGGAAACAATCGTGATAACCTTCATGAAAGTGCTCAAAATATTTCAGCCGCGAATGGAATGATTGTATCTGCACACGGGGATTTTAATAGCTACAGATTTAAATGTTCTCGTCGACATGGTAATTACAATGTACATTGCTTATTACACGTTCGTTACGCGATACTGGTTTGTTTGTTTTATTTTATAGAGCTTTCCTTTATTTTCACGGTTGAAATGGCTGAGTCGTTTCTTGACTATAGGATTAGATATTGTAATGAGCCCATGTAAATGTTGCTGGAATAAATATGATCAACATATAGTGACAGATATTTATGAAAGCTGGTTTACAACACCAATGCATGATCGCTGCACCGAATGAAAACTTGCTGTCCCGTACTACATAGCAGGGAAGTTCCGTGCGAAAATCTCTCGTAACTGTTACCAATGCTTAACGTCTTGGGGGGAGGGATTTGGTGGAGGCGGTCCCCTTCATTAGGTAAACTGTAGCACTGCGGCATTATATATATATATGCCCGCAACAACAAGGTAGCAATTGTGAGTTTATTGACCAGTTACCTTCACCCAAAAAGATCACGTGCTCGTGACCGCGTTCAAAAATCGCCCCTTTACAGAGGAAAAAGCTCTAGGACACTGGTCCAGACGGACTTCGGCACTCAAGGCCTTAAGGGCTTTGCTGAAATTTTTAAGGACATGCGAATTGTGCGACCGTCTTTGTGTGCTGTAGAGCGTAGTATCGCGTTACTGTGTGAATTTTCCGGTTTCCTTTTATTTTCCCCCATTCTTCTTCCTTCTCCTTTTATTCCTTTTATCCCTTTCCCCAGCACAGGGTAGCCAGCCGGTTCTTACACTGGCTACCCTCCCTGTCTTTCCTCCTTTTTGTCTCCTCCTCCTAAATACCCCAGAAGGTGGATGTGAAAACGGTGCCGCGGTAGCTCAATTGGTAGAGTATCGCGCGCGTAATGCGAAGATGCGATGAACGTGGAATCGCTCCCCACCTGCGGCAAGTTTTTTTTTGATCCGCCTTCATTTCCATTAATTTATCATTTCTTTAATACAATAATTAAGTATAAGTAATTTCTTCTGCGTTGTCATTGGTGTCGTTGTTTGTTGACTTCTTATGACACACACACACACACACACACACACACACACACACACACACACACACACACACACACACACACACACACACACACACACACACACACACACACACACACACACACACACACACACACACACACACACACACACACACACACACACACACACACACACACACACACACACACGCACGCACGCACGCACGCACGCACGCACGCACGCACACACGCACACACACACACACACACACACACACACACACACACACACACGCACACACGCACACACGCATATATATATATATATATATATATATATATATATATATATATATATATATATATATATATATAGTTGAGCGTACGTGTGTGTGTGTGCACGCTATACTGATCGCTCGCCTGTGAGGGCTCTCCTCTCCACTGAAGGGCGACCTTAAGCTCTGACTGTTACTAACAGACAACTTAAAGTAGTACTCAAGGTACGACAATGTTTTAGCCATTTATGCGTATATGAGACTGTTCAATCTAACGCGCTCAGCTGAGTGCTTCGCTTCCACCTATTCTGCACTGCAACACGATCAACTATATCGTTCGTTGTGGATGGTATTAGTGGTTGCAGTATTGGATGGCAAATCCATCCAATACTGCAACTGGATAGGACAACGTTCAGGCAAAACCGAAGGAGCACGTTAACGGCTTTTTTACTCAAGTGGACTTAATATTGGAAAAGGCGCATGTGAGCACGAAACGACTCCATGCTGTTTTCAACAGTGGCGCCGAAAAATGTTAGCATGAGGAATTTAAGCGAGTCATAACAGCTTAAATTTTCAGATGTAAGCTTTTCATGGCAACATGCGCGCTACCGTGATATTTCCTGCTCTTCGCTCAATTTTTCTTTCTTTTACTTTATTTCGAGGCGGTTCTTAATGCAAGATGTACGCTCACTGGTTTGCAAAACTCGTGTCAAAAGGAAGCAGGGCCCTGGAAATCTTGGATATAGAGAGCACTTTCTCGTCATTTCCTTTCTCGTGTGGAGATGAAAAGTAAACCTCTTACTTGAGTGGAACCGCAGGACCAAACGTAAAGTGGCCCGTGGTCCAAGCGCAGACTTCGCAGTGCTGCACGTATTTGCTGATAGAACATTTTAACACACGCAAAACAAGGGAGCGCGCGCGACTATTTGCGGAGCAGTCGGTGCAGTGACGGGCGCTCTTTATCTTTTTCTCGCCGAAGCGTCAACTATTTGTAGCTGATGACAGGAAGGAGGAAGGAAGGAAGGAAAAAGTGGAGAGGGAAAGGTACGGAGGTTAACCAGTTTAGCTTAACCGGTTTGCTACCCTACACACGGGAGAGGGATGGGGGAGATTAAAGATGTGGAAGGGGGGAGAGGGAGAGAGAGCACATAGCACAGCACACACACATCGTCCGTTGGAGTCCATCAATCTGGCATGGTACGTGATATCACAGTCACAGCCGCTTGTCCAATCCCGTCTCTTTCAAAAACCGAAGTAGTCCCTTTGTCGCCTTCACCTGCGATGTCTTCTGTCGGCGGCATGTAAAAATCGTTTCGAGGGACAATGGTCTACTGTCAAGGTGCGCTAGAACAGATGCCAGGTACTGTCGCTGAACATTATATTCAGGACAGTCGCACAGAATATGTTCCAGCGTCTCCTCGCAAAGACAGGCATTACAGAGAGCGTTGTCGGCCATTCCAATGCGGAAGGAGTAAGATTTCGTGAAAGCCACCCCTAGCCATAAGCGATAAAGCAGAGTCGCCTCTCGTCGGCGGAGTCCAGTTGGCATTGTTACGTTTCGCCTACAACGCGCGGTAATGCCGGCGCGGATGCAACGGACGCCGGGGCTTTGTTCAAAGCGGCGGACATTTTGGCCCGTTCAACGACGCCGCAACGCCTACCCGCCCAGCGTGTCCAGGCGTGTTTCAGTGCCACGTGTCTTCGTGTGTGCGTGTGTGTGTGTGTGCCCTCGCTTGTCAAAGCGCGGCAGCCGGGGAGCGGAGTTCCCCGAATGAGGGGCCTGGAGGTCTCTCGGCTCAACCGCTCGCGCCGTCGTGGGCCCCTGCTGCGCCGTCCCGTGACCTTCATCCCGTGACCTTCCCTCCTTCCCTTTTGGACCGCGACGCCGAGAGTATAAGAGCAGCTGCCCCCGGACGCCAGGGGAGAGGCTCCGATTTGTACTATTGAGTTACGTGCTCTCCCGTCTCTCCACTCCGGTCGACCTGACCGGCCGCTCTTTTGCTATGTTAGAATAAACAAGTTGTTCTGTTACCAGTCTTCTCATGCTTTGCCAGGACCTTCGGATGCTTCCAGTGCCCCAGGCCGCCAGGCCAACGCTACCCTTGGGGCTTGCGACCCAATGGCAATAACGGGCGTCAACACCGAGTCCCCAACAACTCGTGCCAGCGGTGCGATTACAACATCTGGTTGCCAGCGGTGAGATCGCGACAACGGAGGCCAGCAGCGAAGAGATGCGGTTGACTGTATGCTGAGCAGCTCAACGACCATCCGGGAGCAGCGCAACGAGCCCTGTGTGATGACTGGTTGCCTGCAGCGGAACGACTGCGCGGAATTCTTGGCTGCGAGGTTTGGTGAGTGCGGGACTTTCTTCTTCTGAGTTTTGCCAGGCTTTTGTTAGTGTCAGAAACAGAGCTGGTAATTGTGGTTGTCGTTGCTACCGGGTTAGTTTGCGGCAAGACAATAGTAGGCAGTAGAGAAAGCAGCATTCAGAGCAGCCATGGATTTGAAGTCGTTGCGCAAACCGAAATTGCTGGAGCTTGCAAGAGAGTTGGGTCTGGATGTCTCAGACAAACTCAGAAAACCAGAACTGCTAAGGGCTATTCTTGAGTTAGAAGCTGAGGATGACGAGCTGTCGGAATGCCTTGAGACCATTGAGGAGAGGGAGACGGCAAAAAGACAAGAGCAGGAACGTAAAGAACAGATAGAACGAGAGCAACAAGAGAAAGAAAGAGAGCGCGACCGTCAACACGCTTTGGAAATGAAGCGTCTCGAGTTAGAGATGGAACGCGCTCGTAATGGAAGTCAGGCACACGGTGCAGGAGAACGAGTATTGTTCAAAATGACTGACCTGATGCGGCCGTTTAAGCTTGGAGAGGACATTGGTTTGTTCCTGGTTAACTTTGAGCGAACGTGCGAGAAGCAGGGGTTCTCTCGGGAAACGTGGCCACAGCGCTTGCTCACTTTGCTACCCGGCGAGGCGGCCGACGTAGTCGCTCGCTTGGAGAGAGAGGAGGCAGAGGATTTCGACAAAGTGAAATCGAGTCTGCTAAAAAAGTACCGGCTGTCAGCGGAGGCGTTCCGTCGGAAGTTTCGGGAAAATGAGAAAGGCAGAAGTGAGTCATATACAGAGTTTGCGTACAGGCTTATGTCAAACATGCAGGAGTGGCTCAAAGAAGAGAAAGCGTTTGGTGACCACGAGAAAGTTCTGCAGTGTTTCGGGCTAGAACAGTTTTATAGTCGGTTACCTGAGAACGTGCGGTACTGGGTCTTGGATAGGCCAGACGTTAGTACGGTGGCTAGAGCCGCTGAGTTAGCCGAGGAGTTTGTGACGCGTCGGGCTCGCGGAGCTAAGGACGGTCAAAAGGGTGAATTTGGCTCTAAGTTTGAGAGGCCGAAGTTCACGCCCATGAGAAAGCGGTTCGAGACGAGGCAAGCGCGCGTGTGTTATACGTGCCAGAAGCCGGGTCACTTTTCGGCGCAGTGTCCGACCGAACGTGAGGAGACGGCGGCAGCCGAAGCCGAACGCGGAAAGCGGTTCGAGATGAGGCAAGTGCGCGTGTGTTATACGTGCCAGAAGCCGGGACACTTTTCGGCGCAGTGCCCAGAAACAAAACCAAAAGTCGTGTTTTTTTCATTAGGCAGCACTGACGAGAACATGAAGCTTCTCGAGCCTTACATGCGAGACCTCCTCGTGAACGGGAAAGAGTGCCGAGTGCTTCGCGATTCCGCAGCTACAATGGATGTAGTTCACCCCTCTTACGTAGAACCCGATATGTTCACGGGCGAGTGCGCATGGATCAAGCAAGCAGTGGAAGCTCATAGCGTGTGTCTGCCGGTAGCAAAAGTGCTTATTGAAGGACCTTTCGGAGCACTTGAGACGGAGGCCGCAGTGTCATCTATGCTGCCCCCCCAGTACCCGTACCTATTTTCGAACAGGTCCGATCACCTCCTGCGCGAGAAGGGGCTTTTGTTTGGTGAGGCTAGCGTTCAGGCCTTAACCAGATCGAAGGTTCGGGAGCTCGCTGCAAAGGCGGTAGTTGCGGGGCCGACGTTGTTGAACGATGAAAAAGGGTCAGAGGCGCAGCAAGCTAGTATTCAGAGCACGCCCGAACGGGATAAAATTGAGCCTGTAGCGTTAAAGGCACCAGATACTGGAGAGGAAATTCCCGATGCGGGAAAGTTAGAAGAGCTTCCGGTCGAGCTTCCGGGACTAGGCTCAGTGACGAACAGGAAAGACACCGATCAAGTCATTAGTGACTTAATAAGTAAAGCATCGCTGTCGCCTGAGCAGAAAACCGAACTACACCAGCTCTTACAAGAGTTTCAAGGTCTGTTCTCTGAGAGGCCTGGTAGGACTTCTGTCCTTACTCATGACATAGAACTTACCTCCCCAGAGCCAGTACGATCCAAGGCGTACCGGGTGTCACCCCGCCAGAGCGATATTATGGAGGCTGAGGTAAAGAAAATGCTACAGCTCGGTGTTATTGAAGCGGGTGAGAGTGATTATACCTCCCCTTTGATTTTAGTTGAGGTACCGGGCAAGGAACCTCGTCCTTGCGTCGACTACCGCAGGCTTAATTCCATCACTAAGGATCAAATTTATCCGATCCCTAACATCGAGGAGCGCCTTGAGAGAGTGAGTAGCGCTCAGTTTATTTCCACCCTAGATCTTGTCAGGGGTTATTGGCAGGTTCCACTTACAGAAGAGGCTAGTAGGTATGCGGCGTTCATTTCACCAATGGGGACATTCCGTCCTAAAGTTTTGAGTTTTGGTTTGAAGAACGCGCCATACTGCTTTTCAAGCCTCATGGATAAAGTGTTGCGGGGACAGCACGAATTCGCTTTACCGTATCTAGACGACGTAGCGATATTCTCCGCATCCTGGCCGGAACATATGGCGCACTTGCGGGCAGTGCTAACCCGCCTGCGCGATGCGGGCTTGACAGTCAAAGCTCCCAAGTGCCAGTTAGCACAGGCCGAGGTTGTCTACCTCGGACACGTGATTGGTCGGGGTCGTCGCCGCCCCTCTGAAATAAAGGTGGCCGCTGTGCGAGACTTCCCGCGACCGCGCACGAAGACCGATATTCGGTCGTTCTTAGGTGTCGCCGGCTACTATCAGAGGTACATCCCCAGGTACTCTGATATCGCGGCTCCCTTGACGGATGCTCTAAGAAAGACAGAGCCGCAAACAGTCGTCTGGGAGGAGACGAAGGAAAGGGCTTTTAGCGCCCTAAAGAGCGCCCTAACAAGCCAGCCGGTGCTACGATCGCCCGACTACACAAAAGGGTTCGTTGTTCAGTGTGATGCTAGTGAGCGAGGCATGGGCGTTGTACTGTGCCAACGGGAAAATGGAGAAGTAGAACACCCCGTCCTGTATGCTAGTCGTAAGCTGACGAGTCGTGAGCAGGCGTATAGCGCCACCGAGAAAGAGTGTGCGTGTATCGTGTGGGCCGTTCAGAAATTGTCATGTTACCTAGCTGGCTCGAGGTTTATCATTGAAACGGATCACTGCCCTCTCCAATGGCTGCAGACCATCTCTCCCAAAAATGGCCGCCTCCTGCGCTGGAGCCTCGCTTTGCAACAATATTCCTTTAAGGTGCGTTACAAAAAGGGGAGTCTCAACGGTAACGCCGATGGCTTAAGTCGAAGCCCCTAACGTGGGAATCAGCCTCAAAATTGCTTGTTACTGATGTTTTTCTTCCTGAGGCAGGATTTTTTTTTAACTTATTGCTTTTGTGTAGTGTTTCAAAGTGATGATGTGCTTTTTAGTGCAATTTTTCCGATTTATGGACGCGTTCTGAGTGCTGCTAAACTACTGTAAGGAACTAGGCAGCAGTATAAAAGGGGAAAGAGCCTGGCAGGGCTTAGTGAGGGTTGTGCCGTGCTTGCTGACTGAGCGGTTGACTTTTGGCGTGGTTCTAACGCTTGCCGGAAACGAGAACAAAATGTCAACTCTCCCGAAGTCACTTTGCAGTGTCCTGTGTGCACCTGAACGTGAGAACGAGGCCTTCTCTGTGCACTGCGCTCAAGAAACGCCAAAGGACGCCCGACTTCGGTTATGGGCATCATCGAGCGACATCCCTCCGGACAGCGGATGCAGTCCCCTGACCATCGGGATCTCCTTCCCCCGGCGGGGCGGTCTGTTACGTTTCGCCTACAACGCGCGGTAATGCCGGCGCGGATGCAACGGACGCCGGGGCTTTGTTCAAAGCGGCGGACATTTTGGCCCGTTCAACGACGCCGCAACGCCTACCCGCCAAGCGTGTCCAGGCGTGTTTCAGTGCCACGTGTCTTCGTGTGTGCGTGTGTGTGTGTGTGCCCTCGCTTGTCAAAGCGCGGCAGCCGGGGAGCGGAGTTCCCCGAATGAGGGGCCTGGAGGTCTCTCGGCTCAACCGCTCGCGCCGTCGTGGGCCCCTGCTGCGCCGTCCCGTGACCTTCATCCCGTGACCTTCCCTCCTTCCCTTTTGGACCGCGACGCCGAGAGTATAAGAGCAGCTGCCCCCGGACGCCAGGGGAGAGGCTCCGATTTGTACTATTGAGTTACGTGCTCTCCCGTCTCTCCACTCCGGTCGACCTGACCGGCCGCTCTTTTGCTATGTTAGAATAAACAAGTTGTTCTGTTACCAGTCTTCTCATGCTTTGCCAGGACCTTCGGATGCTTCCAGTGCCCCAGGCCGCCAGGCCAACGCTACCCTTGGGGCTTGCGACCCAATGGCAATAACGGGCGTCAACACCGAGTCCCCAACAACTCGTGCCAGCGGTGCGATTACAACAGCATATAGAGATGCATCAAAGAGGGCAGATGGTATTGACGGTTGCTCTGGTTGGTCTGGCTGTTTGGTGTGCACCATACAGATAGCGTGATCTCCTGTGCAAGCACTCGAAGTCTGCTAGCTGCGTCGGATCGTGAAAGCGGTATGGCCTCTTCCTGTGCGTCTTCAAGAGCTGCCCGAGCCGCATTATCGGCGTCTTCGTTTCCAGTGACGCCGCAGTGACTTGGCAGCCACTGTAACGTCACGTGGTGTCCTTTCTCCTGTGATGTATGGAGTAGGCATCTAATATCGAATACGAGCTGTTCGAATGGCCCGCGACGCAGAGCTGATAGTACAGATTGTAGGGCTGCCTTTGAGTCGCTGAAGATTGACCATTGTCGAGGTGGCTCCCGATTGACGAAACGAAGTGCAGCGCGAAGTGCAGCTAGTTCAGCAGACGTCGATGTTGTTGGGTGGTCTGTCCTAAAGCTGGTGGTAATAGCTTTTGCTGGGACAACCACAGCGCCGGACGAACACTGGATGTTTGCGGAACCATCAGTATAAATGTGTTCACTGTCCGCGTACCTCTCGTGCAGAAGAAGCAGAGACAGTTGTTTCAGCACCGGCGACGACAGTTCAGACTTTTTCCCGATTCCTGGTACACTGAGATGGACTGTGGGGCTGATAAGACACCAAGGGGGTATCGATGGTTTAGATGCAGCGGTGAAGCCCGATGGAAGTTTGTCGTTGTATTTTATGAGTTTTAGAGAATGATGATTGGTGCCTGTCTGAAGGTAGTGCTGCAAGGTGGTGATAGGTGGCACGTGCAAAATGTCTGATGTGCGTTCTCAGGGCTTCCACCGTAATGTGAGTTCGCATTGGATGGTCCCGAGCAATCGCAAGAGTTGCCTCTGTTGACGTGCATCTGGGCAAACCAAGGCAGACTCTGAGTGCCTGAGCTTGTGCTGCCTGCAGAACACGAATATTTGTCTTGCAGGTGTTGGTCAGTACAGGTAGACTATATCTTAGAAAACCGAGAAAGAGAGCTCTGTAGAGTTTAAGCATTGCGTCTACTGACGTCCCCCACGTCTTTCCTGTCAAGTACTTAAACAACTGGGAAGTTGCTGTCAGGCGCCGTTTCATGTAGGCCACGTGCGGGCTCCAACAGAGGTCTCGGTCAATAATTACGCCAAGGAATCTGTGGGTTCGGACATAGGAAATGGTCCGCCCATTGATTGAGATGATATAAGGCGTCATCGGTTTGCGAGTAAATGCTACTAGTGCGCATTTTTCTGGTGATATGCTGAGACCCTGTTTACACAGGTAGTTCGCTGTCAAAGTGGCCGCTCTTTGAATCCGCGAACGTATCTGAGGACGTGTGACTGCCGAAGTCCAGACACAGATGTCGTCAGCGTATATTGAAATTTTGATGGTAGTTGGCAAGTATTCAGCAAGTCCAACAACAGCGAGGTTGAATAGCGTCGGGCTGAGAGCACCGCCTTGAGGAACGCCCCTGCTGGTATAGTGTCGCGTAGTTGGGCCATCGTCAGTTAACACAAAGAATGATCTTGCAGATAGGTAACTTGCAATCCACAAAAAAACTCGACCACCTAGGCCAACCGTCGCAAGGGCGTCGAGAATGGCCTCATGTAATACGTTATCGTATGCCCCTTTCACATCTAAGAATAAAGCTGCAGATAAACGCTTACGGGACCTTTCGTGCTGGACATATGAAACGAGATCAACTACATTGTCGATGGAAGAGCGGTCCCGTCGGAAACCAGCCATGGAAATCGGATAAATCTTGTAGTATTCAAGGTACCATTCCAAGCGGCCAAGGATCATCCGTTCCATTATCTTTCCTACACAGCTGGCCAGCGCTATTGGGCGGTAAGAGGTGAGTTCTAATGGGGATTTGCCCTGCTTTAAGAGTGGCACCAGGCGGCTTACTTTCCATTCGTCAGGAACATTTCCCTCCTGCCATGAGGAGTTGTAAAGGCTCAACAACTCTATCCGTGCGGACTCTCCGAGATAGCACAAGGCCCGGTATGATATACCATCCGGACCCGGAGATGATGAGCGCCTGCAGAGAGCTAGAGCCGCTTCGAGCTCCTCCATTGTAAAAGGAAGGTCCATGCGGCTATCACGGGAATGGGGGACGTCAGCTCGGGCTGGAGGATCTGGACGAGTCGCTTGGTCTGCGATCCGCGCACAAAAGTCTTCTGCGACATCGATGTCTTGCCGCCCTTGGAAAAGCGCTAGCGCCTTGAATGGAAAACGCCGTTCCGGAAGGCAACGCAGACCTTGCACCGTTTTCCGAGAGAGAGAGAGAGAGAGAAGGAAAGACAGAAAGGCAGGGAGGTTAACTAGACTGAGTCCAGTTTGCTACCCTACACGTGGGGAGGGGAATGGGGAGTGAAAGAGGGAGAGAGAGAACTTAGGTGTAGGATGTCTACAGTCTGGCACACAAGTCTGTTTCCCTCAGGTAGCGAAAAAGTGCTCGAACTGCTTTCTGGGCCAATGAACTATGAGGCCAGGCCCCCAAGATCTTCGCTTCCGTAAATGGCCTGTCATCCAGTCTATTTAAGGCGCACTGGAGAGTCTCGCGTTGATTATCGAAGCGAGAACAGTGGCACAGAAGGTGACTGATGGTCTCTTCACACTTGCACTTAGCGCACATTGGTGAATCCGCCATTCCAATACGATAGCTGTAGGAGTTGGTGAATGCTACTCCTACCCACAGCCGACACAGCAGTGTTGCGTCACGTCGTGGAAGGTTCGCTGGTAATGTAAGTTTCAGTGAAGGGTCGAGGCTGTGTAAATGACACTTAGAGTTCTGAGGTGTATGCCAGCAACCTAACGTGATTGTACGAGCGAGACTGCGAAGCTCTCTTGCAGCGTCGACTCTGGATAAAGGTATAAGGAGTGTCGGTGAGCCAGCCTGGGCACGTCGGGCAGCGTCATCGGCGAGGTGATTACCAACGATGCCACAATGTCCCGGCAGCCACTGAAATATGATATTATGACCTCTTTCAGAAGCGCAATGGCAGGTTTCGTGGATTTGTGACACCAGCTGTTCATAATTGCCACGTCGTAAACGTCTCAAGCTCTGGAGGGCTGCTTTCGAGTCACAAAATATTGCCCATTTGTTGGGCGGTTCTTTTTCAATGTATTCGACAGCAGCGCGAAGAGCGGCCAGTTCAGAGCCTGTAGATGTCGTTACGTGTGATGTCTTAAACTTGATGACGACCAATTGAGATGGTAGAACAACGGCGCCCGTAGAATTTTCCGAGACGGAACCATCCGTGTAAACATGAATTCGGTTAGAGTATGAACAATGCAGAAGTTCCAATGTGATCTGCTTGAGAGCCGCGGTGGTCAGGCTAGCTTTCTTCACTATTCCTGGAACAGCAAGGTACACAGGAGGCTTCTTCAAGCACCACATAGGGGATGGCGTTCTTGTTGCGGGTGAGTGCCTCAAAGACAAAGAGTGCCGGTTAGCCGCAATTGATCTGGAGAACGCTGCCCTGGGTCATTTCTCAGGCAATCGAGCGAGATGGTGGTCAGGGACTCTGGATATATGGCGAACATGCACCCGGAGCGCGTCGATATCTATATAGGTCCTTATTGGGTGGTCTCTCGCGGTGGCAATTGTTGCCACGGTTGAAGCATTTTCCAAATGTGAGACAGTGGCTTGCGGGGGTCGAGTTTCTGGCAAAACGTTGTCCATCGTTCCGACGCTAATCTATCCATACGACGCTGAATCTTCTTTTGCATCCTCCTGGCTGCCCTAAGGTCATGAATTGATTTTGTACGCCGATATCGACGTTCCGCCCGGCGACGAAGCGCTCGAAGTCACTCTAATTCTATGTCGAAGTCATTTCTCGTGGAAGAGATCGTCATCATGCGAGTGGCGTTTTGCATTGTAATTTTAATCGTTTGCTCTAACCCAGATGGTAGGCCCTCGCGGCAGGCATCTTCCACCTCAGATTTGAAGTTGGCCCATTGAATCGTCTGAATGGTATTCCGTAAGCCTGATCTAGACGACAAGCCTTTGGTGTTCAGATAGGTGGGAATGTGGTCACTCCCATGTGTCTCAATGTCTGGAAACCACTTCACACATCTGGCGAGAGAGTTGGAGACGAAAGCAAGGTCGAGGCAGCTGCCGTATGTCACGCCTCGAAGAAAGGTGGGGCTACCAACGTTCAGGAGAGTAAGGCCATAGTTGTGGGCGATGCTTGCTAATCTTCGTCCTCTTGCATTTGTCCTTGTACTTCCCCATGCTGGATGGTGTGCATTGAAATCTCCTATGATGACCCATGGGGCGGGACAAACACTCAAGATATCCGCAAATCTTTTGGTATCGAAATTGCTGGAAGGCGATATATACACGCCTATGAGAGTAAACAAGAGTTTGTTCTTTTTAACTGTGATGCATATATATTGATTGTCGTCGTGGGGCGCAATTGGTTGCAAAACATAGGTGAGTTCACGACGAACAAAAATGACGATTTTTTTGCATGCACCATTTGTTGATGACATGATAAATTCGTATCCTGACAGTCTTATTGGTTTCGACAAGTTGGGCTCACAAATGACGATGAGTGGAAACAGATTGGTGTACACAAACTGACGAAAATCTGAAATTCGTGATGACAGGGATAGTAATAGACATAGGTTGCGACTGAGAGCGAGAAAGTGCAAGCCGTCCTCCTCGCCGCTGGTCTTTCACAGAGAGGAATTCAGAAAGTCTCGCTGAAGGATGGAAGAAGCTCCGAGAAGCAGTCAGGTTGACATAGAAGGGCGCTCTGGCGGCCGTGCTGACAAGACGCGACAGAGACGCACTAGCGACTCTATGGCTAGCCGGTGCATTACTGAGCACTCGACGCGGGAGCTTGGCGATCTATCATGTTCTTTGACATTGATTGTTTCGATGGGGCTTATGAATTGGTTATGCGTGACCTGTTTCGTCAGCATCTGTATTAAGGCGCATATCATGTATCGGTTCGCATCAGAGCGAGAGGGAGTGAGATACAAAAGAAAGGAGAAGGGCAGGGTGATATGACGGAACACAAAATGTGGTTTGCTACCGTCCACTGGGGATGGGAAAAGGAGAGGTAGAAAAGAAAAGAAGAAGATTATGGACATAAGAATAATCACTATTTGTGAACAATTTAAATTTGCGCATACGCCTTGTGCTATAAAAGCAGTCGTGCGAGACTCAGTATAGTGTTTTTAATTATTCTGTTGTCTGTCTGTGATTTGTTTTCGTTTGTTTGTTTGTTTGTTTGTTTGTTTGTTTGTTTGTTTGTTTGTTTGTCTGTTTGCGAATTATGGTCACCTTAGCTTGTGACGGGCATGCTATCTACAAATATTGGCCAACCAAGACAAGACTTTCAAGAAAGAAAGAGATCAGTAACCGCTGGACTGGTACCCTAGTCCTGCAGACATAATTTTTCATTCTACCAACGCGCAAGAGCGCCGTCACGTCTCTGTTTGTTAGCGCCATCGTCATGTCCACCCCTCCTGTAGAAACCTCATAAAGAAACCTCCTGTAGTGCTCATAAATAAACAAAGCGTCAGCTAAGACATGGTCCCGTCGCGCAACCTGTGTAGTAATCAACCTGGTGTCGTTTCACTGCATGCTTATAAGGGTTGCGCACTACACCATGGACGCTTTGCGAGCCCGCTATTCCGAGTAATGTTCAGACACAAAATGAAACCAAGAAAAAGTAATAGGAAGCAAGGTGAATCTCGAGTTACGCAAGCTGTCGCTGTCTTCGCACCTTTTTTTGATGACGCAGCAAATTTCTCTCTAGTTTCTAACGCCGCTCAGAGTACTCTTGACAGCGCTGATCTCGTTTGAGTAAAGTACAGTCAGGCTGCAAAGGAGGCTGTTGAACAAGCAAGATCTGACGTCCACGTTAGGCAAGCGACAGCTACAGTCAGTTTCCATGGACTTGACGTTTTGCTGATAACTGAGAAAAATCGGCATTAGAAACGTAAAAAAGACATAACGCCGACTAAAGTGGTGTTGTCACTTGACAACACCGCTTCTTTAACACCGGTTAGTCAATATTTCGTTTGTTCATTTTTCTTTCTTTCTGTGTTTCTCTTTCTTTCTCCCTCTTTCTAATATGAATTTGCTTTTCGACCAGACGTAATGTCACTCAACTATTAATGTCTGGGAAGAGCTTGCGCACTGTCCTGACTTAGCGCGCTCGAAAGGGAAGGAAGGAGCAAGTAAGTGAGCTTCAGTTATTCAGAGCAGTCCAATATCGAAGCTGTCGCTACATTTTCCCGTACGAGCTTACCAGCCGGCTGAAGGTTTCGCGAGATTAAATTAAACATTTTCTTTCAGCTGAAAATATCCAAGGAAACAGATGTGAGTTCTACGAAAACTAACTTCTCCGGAAACACTGAAGCCTTCGGGAAAGTGCTGAGTCTTCGGAAATATCTGTCCTCAAATGTTCCGGGTGAACGTGCATTACGAGCTACTTATTGCTGGATTAGCTTTCTCTCTTGTAAATAATACTCCTAGATAGAGAAAAGAGAAAAACCAAGATGTTGACCAGAACGCGAAATTCGGTTTGCTGCCCTACCCTGGGACAACGGGGGAGGGAGTAAGATAAGAAAGTAGCATCCTAGATGGAGTGTTGCCTCGCGCAAGCAGGAAACAGCTCATCCTAATTGAGATAACAAATACTGAGCGTTTCTGTGGGCGTCGAAGTAGCCACTGCAAGTAAGTTAAAAACTTCGTTACAGAGAACACCAGAACGGAAATATCACTGTCTGGCGCGCGTATGTATGGTCATCGAGAAGGGCTGTTCATAAGTCGACAAACTGTAGCCAGAGAACGTCAATTACGCACATGAAGACGTAGAAGCGCGAATACCCGACACTGGTGGAAAAGAAGGAACGACGCCAACGCTGTGAATCGTGCTAACCTCTGGATTTAGATCGCATAATTGACATCCTCAAGATTTTCATAATTACTGCAAGAAATCCTTTAAACAGCCTTTTGTCGAAATGCCCAGACACCCTTGACTTATCCAGCAAAAATTAAATGTGACCATCGCTAGCGTTTTTTTTAACTGGTTATTTCCAGTCTTGTCACATAGATATCAGGAAAACTCAGCACAAAATGTGTCAGTAGCTACCCAAACACATTCTGTTTATTAACATAATCAACATATTACTGACACTATCTGCCTTGCATGCAGAAGGCTTTATAGTGGTATAATCCATTGAAGTTTGAGATAACTGTTTATTAGAAATTTTCTTTTCTCACCATTAGTAAAAGACCTGGTGAATGAAGAAAGTCATTATTTAGCAATAAACTATGTGTACTCCTCCCGCCACGCCAAATAAATAGCAAGAATAAAGAACAAACAATGTGTGTACAAGGATACATATCCAGTCGTCAACATACACTCTTCAGAAAGAGAAAGAATGAGTGAGCGACCACCCAGAAACCGAAAGGAGGATCATCCTCTTATATTTTTTTTCTTATCCAGCATGCGTAATGAGAAATGATAAATCGAGAAGCACTGCTGTGTAGTCGCGATCAAAGCATATTGGATGTTGGCGATTCTCGTCAACGGAGTGCGCCAGAGAACGCAGTTCTTTACTCTTATTTATGCGGCACGATGTAGGTTTACTACAGCAGTTCGTGCGGCCTTCAGGCAATAAGCAAGCATATGAAACTGAGGTAATCATAAAAGATGTGGCGTTGGAGTGCCAAATCTATGTACGCTATGCACAACGGTGCCTAATGAAAATCGAAACAGAGTAGAGGAGCTCAGAACCGTAAACTGCCTGCAAATTGTAGCGCGCAGAATTGCTTTGGTTTTTGCCTTTACGCACAACCTTTTACCATTTCTACTTAAACGTTTTGTAGTTCGCAGTTCACTATTTATTCGTGCTTTCCATACCATTCTTGTTGTGAAAACAATAAAGAACGCATCAAAATTAATTAATTATTTTTGAACATTACGGAAAATTCATGAAAAATGTGCGAACTTCCTGGACTGCGTGAAGAATCGCTTTAGTAGGGCTGTGACCTCGCAAAACACTTCGTTGAGTTATTTTTTATATGTGATTTAACGAGTATTGAGAGTCTATGTTCTTTCAAAAAATTTACAGCAGGGTATAAAAACAGTACCGCGTACCGCATATAGACTTCGTGCTGAATTCACAGCAACCGAGAAAGGAGCTCTAAATTGAGCCCTCGGGATTTCTTTCTTTGACAACTATATGTAGCTATAGAGAGAGAGAGAGAAAGAGAGAAGTAATACAAAGGAAAGAGAGGGAGGTTCACTAGAGAATATATCCAGTTGGCTATCCTGCAGCTATGAAGAGTGGTGAAAACGCTACCAAGTCGAAGGGACGCATAACATATATGGCAGATGCCATAATACATGTAAAGTGCTCCTTTCAGCGAGTACATAACAGGTACGCAGAACGAAGAGCCCAATTATGCATTCTCGGATCAATTATTCATGTATATGTCACGCAGAAAATTTCCTGAAAATACTCCATTTCCAAATGTGTGTACACACTCTATTCTCGTAAACAAACGCCTTCTGCGACAAAATATATGAGGTGCACTGACGCCCATTAGCATGCGTTAGATACAGCTACATGGTTGCAGGAATTACTGCAGTTGATTCATCATTACGAAGCAGTTGTGACCATGATATCAATTTAACTGTTCTAGTGAAATACGATTGCGCAGAAAACGACAGGGCTGCAGTTTTCCTGTTGTTTTCTTTGTCCGCTTTCGCTCGCGCCGGCGATTTCTTATGAGTTATCAAGCAGTTCATGCACGCACTTCACTTAAGTGTTGCTGTCTGAGCTACATGAAAGACGGCTAATCTATTCCGACTAGTGCGCTGGCAAAGCTGCCGTAGGCGAGAACACTAACGACTTTGCTTTGACATCGCACTTGCGACAGTGTTTTCAGTAGCTCTTTGCGGCGTATCTAAGGGAGAAGAAGAAGTCCTTTTGGCGACGTTCGGACGACTGGTCCTCACGGTTCACGCTTCAGCTAGAGACACAACGCGCAGGGAACGAAAGAAAAAAGAAAACTATGGAACAGCGTATGACTTGTCATTGCTTCCTCTCAGTGAATTGTAATGACGTCCTTTTCAATGGTCTGGCGGCAAACGACCACGAATGAAGGCAATCCTGTCGAAGCTGTGTCAACACAGCCAGTGTGTTCAAAGGACGATGTCTAAACGATCAAAAAAAGAACTTTTTGGTACGATCGCCGTAGTTTCAAATCAGGCGTCATCTCAGCGCTGTTTCTGGCTCATTTAACAAAAGAAAGAAAGAAAGAAAGAAAGAAAGAAAGAAAGAAAGAAAGAAAGAAAGAAAGAAAGAAAGAAAGAAACACATTACGGTTGAACGGTACCATGCCCGCTCACAATAAAGCTCAAGAAATAAAGCCTGCCTTATAGACGAGCTTTGTGTGCCCACTCAAAGCTATCTTTCAAAAGCACTCCTCGAAAAAAGGACGTTGTCCAAGTGAAAAGTAAACGTCATAAAAGCGTTGAGGCAATGAAGGCTCATCGCCCCTCAAACTTCTTAAGCTGCTCCTATAATTTCCATTCATCATCACACAGCGTTGTTTGGTTGCTTGTACAAATTTCAAGCTTACATATATATATATATATATATATATATATTCGACCGTTTTCTTGCCACACAATGAAAAAATTAAATTATGGGGTTTTACGTGCCAAAACCACTTTCTGATTATGAGGGACGCCGTAGTGGAGGACTCCGGAAATTTCGACCACCTGGGGTTCTTTAACGTGCACCTAAATCTAAGTACACGGGTGTTTTCGCATTTCGCCCCCATCGAAATGCGGCCGCCGTGGCCGGGATTCGATCCCGCGACCTCGTGTTCAGCAGCCCAACACCATAGCCACTGAGCAACCACGGCGGGTGCCACACAATGAAAGGAGAAAACGAAATGTGTGAGCAGCGCCAACATAACGTTATGTATATTAAGCTATAGCTGAAAGTTTTTCTATTTAATTAGAACGCATATCAAAATGTCGGCTAGGTCTCTTACACAGCGCATATTATCGATTGCGCCGAGTTTGATTGCAGGAAATGTGTGCGCACGGTTTTACGTGCAGCCATACAGACAGTGTTGGCTTTTAGAGAACGAATAATAATGAGCGGCAGAAATTATCCATGCTTCTGTATTTGCAATTTTTCAACCACCTATTTGCTATAGCGCCGTTCATGTCGTTTTCATGCAGAGCTTTTACTTTTTCTCATCATGCAGCCAAATTTATATTGCTGTATTGCTATTACAGAAACCAAAACTAAACAAAACAAAATATTCCTTGTTGCACCCTAACAATAAACTTTCTTATTTTATGGTGTCTTCTCGTATCCTTACTCTTATGTCCTGTTGCAGTTCTTACCATGTTAAGGCGTATTCGTTATAGGGAAGTGCTCATTCATTCATTCATTCATTCATTCATTCATGTACATGTTCAGAGGTCTACGCAGGAGACGCAAATCTCGATTTCATGAATCAATAGTTCAATAAAAGAAATACAAAAAGACAATGAAATGTCCTACCGAAGCTCAGTCAATTGCCATGAGATTAGGAGCAAATATAACATATATGGCAGATAGCATAATGCGTGTAAATATGTTCAGGGTGCGGAAAAAATTGCGTGTTTGTTTTTCTTTGATTTGATTTATGTGGATTAATCTACCCATGCTAGAAACTGTTGCATTGCCGCCTTTTCCACTACAAATAATTTGTTGAGTGAGGAAAGGAGAACGTTTCGTTACATTTTCGTAATAAACCGCTTTTTGCGAGAGCTCTTTAAAGTTCGATTTTAAAAAGAAGCACCAACAGAATGACATAGTTCTGCAGCATCTGCGATAAAACACAAGTCTGTCAATCAAATCATTCCATTAAAAGCCTAGTAGCGGGAGCGCGCTTTGCGCATCCGAAACCGTACATTACCAATATGGCTCTGCGTTTCATCCATTTATTGAATGAAGACTGGTAATTGGACTAGTTGCAATGTTGGATTCACTGTTAAGATATCTAAGCGCAAGTACAAGGGACAAAAGAAAGGAAGTGCACGAAGCGTGTTAGGTACTTCCTTTCTTTTGTACCTTTGTCTTTGCGCTGAAGTAGCGTAACCATCAATTCATCCATGTATAGATGCGCCCGTCTTTACGTTGTACCCACCGCGGTAGCGCAGTGTCCTTGGCGTTGCGCTGCCGAGCACGAGGTCGTGGGTTCGATCCCGGTCGCGGCGGCCACATTTCGATGGGGGTGCAATGCAAAAGTTCTCGTGCACAGTGCGTTGTGCGTACGTTAAAAAACCTCAGGTGGTCAAAATTATTCACGAGTCCTCACTACAGCGTGCTTCATTATCATATCGTGGTTTTGATACGTAAAAGTGCAGATTTTTTTTTTGCGTTCTTTTCACTGAAAGTACAGCGACTGTTGTCGGCCCGACACCCTAGAACCTTCTCAAACAAAGGCGCAGTCTTTCTGTCTCTCTCTTTTTCCAGGACGCTTTCTCTTGCTCGCGTTTTCAACGGCCATGCTTCCTGAATTAACTCTTCCCTCCCGTGACGCCGGAAGCGGCTCTTTTCTTCTCTCGTTTCCTTTACGAGGGAAGAAAAGCGAGGCAGCCGAAAGGGCGGCCGGCAGCCACTCGCGGTGTTCGCGCCAATGTACGGCCCCGGGCCGCGGCGCATGCAGCCGCCGGCAAAAAGACAAGTCTCTCCTAGGAGGCGGTTCGCGCGAGCCGCTCCTTTTGAACCGGCGCTCCTTTTCAGGCTGCTCGTGGCGCCGCGTCGACGTCCCCGGCGTGTCGGTTGGTGGAGCGTGTCTCGTATCTGGAGCACGACCATCGAGCCATTGCGCCCGCTGTGCGTCACGAAGCAAGCCGCTGGAAAGCGCGTGTTTCTTCCGCAATTAAGAGCCGCCCGTGCTCGTCGAATGAATGTTGCATGCTTGCGGCCGCGACGGCGCCCGGTGGCAATGACAGCAGCGCGCAACTGCCGCCGCACAGCCTTGAGGGTCCGTACACGCGTGGCGAACTTGCCGATCTTGGGTTTAAGCCAGCTGATGACGGATTTTGTGAAAAGTCGCATCAAAAATACGAGGCAACAAAAGAGAACCGGCGAACACAAACAGAAACACAACAAAAGATACTGCAAGGGAAAAGAAAACGCGATAAAAACTACAAGATGCGACAAAAAGCGACAAGGTCCCGATTCACGACAGTGGTTTCTTCTTTTGTTCTATTTGGATACTAAAACAAACTTTGCGTTGAATATTGCCACAACCGAGGAGTACTTCTTAGGTTTACGAGAAACTTTAAGTTAAGAAGTTATAAATAGAGCCTACAACAACTGTAACGAGCGGCACGTCGCGTTTGAGAAGCGTCCTGCGGTCACATTAGTTTAGCCACTGCGTCAGTGTTCGTGCACATTGAAAAAATATTAACGAATGATTGAACAAATCAATCGAAAAATCAATCTGTCAGTCGATGATTGAATTCAAAAACCATGAGTCATTCGAATCTATGAAGGTGGATGACCAGCGAAGCTGTGTAGCACACGAAGAAGAGATGACACAGAAATTTTAAGAAAGGTACGAACACATTTATTCTCCTTATCGCTGGTCAGCGTGACGAAAGGTACGCGCACACATTTATTTTTATACATCCGCGTTCATCCGTGTTATACATTCGTTATCTGCATTCGTGTTTTCGTTTCGTGATATAGTGAGGCAATGAATTTGACACCGAAATCACCGCACCGATTGGCAGTGCGCAAGTGCCGTCAGCGCCTTCGCGGTGGGAGGGGCAGTATATGAGAACGCTGGCATTATGAGCAGCATCGGAGCCAGCCAGCCGTGGAAGAAGACGAAGACTAACGCGCGAGCAGTGGCACGAGCCATTGCTGATGATGATAGCTTCTGCTCGCACAGATTTGTTGACAGACACGAAAAATGCATGGAACCCTAGCCATAAACAGCTTCGCTGTAAAAATTCTCAGTTTCGCCCGATAGGCGAAGCATCGGTTTCGATAGTAAATTAGAATACAGCCACACGAAACGAGGACAGTACTTTTATCGACCGTATCAACTTGTAAACATTCGCTTGCGGACTAAATTCACAATTATGATGTCGGCGCGCACAAGAAAACATTAACACACCCGATGAGCGCGGACACGCTGTCAGAACGCTGGCGTGAGGATGCGCGGCAGCAGGAGTGAGCGAAGTGACTTCGTGCTGTCTATCGCTTCAACGCAAACTGAGCGCCGAGAACACATAGCACGCACAATGTACAAGCCGTCGACGCACCTAGACTCTGCCCCCAACACAGATCGTTTTCAATATACGGCCTCATGACCGCGTGCAGCCGCCACATACGCAGTTGCAGCCGGAGTAGAACACCGCCCTCCCTCCCTTTCCCCCATTGCCTCTCAACGTTGGGTGCCTCGCGTGCGATTGAAAACTGCGCGCTTCTTCTTCACTTTCCTCCCTTTCGCACAGGCGATTGAGCCGCTGTCGTCGGCTCCCCTCGCACGCTTTCACTCGCACATACAGCGTAGTGCGCGCGGCGACGATGTTAACGCCCTTGGACTTTATACGGGACATCACGGCGACGGCGACGGCGACACCAGAAATGCAACTGGAGTGCCCATATAAGTGATATCGCAATAAAAAAGCGAACTGTTATTGTCTTCGTCGTTCCCGGTCCTTGTCCCGGTGTGTGCTGTAATTCACAGGAACTCTTCTTGGTCGTCTTATTTTTTTTTATGCGCCGTGCTGAAAATTTCATTATCCTTCCCGCTCTATATATAGTAGCCACCGACCTCGGTTTCAGACGCAGGGGAAATTCCAAGGGCTTCTTTTCCCCTGTATGTCGCAGAGAAGGATATCCTTGGCTTCGAGTGCGCATTTTCCAATACTCTTCATGAGTATATCTGTCTTGACATTGAGAGACAAGCTCTTGGGGGCGAAAATCCTGTGCGGGGACTGCGGATGGCGACTTTCCGTCCGTTTGCCTCAAGGTGAAGCTAATCCCTTCACTGGTAGACATAGAATAGAATGGTAAACAGTCCGCCGCGTTGTTTGCTCCACTCAGAAGGCAAGTCAGTGCTGTATATGATACAATACAAGTTGCAGCATTTGATTCAACCTGTTTTGACAGCGCCACACACTCGGTGTACCTATGGCGAAATATACTGAGGCCTAAGCATGTTTCGCTCGTTTTAGAATGTAGGCACATCCGCAAATACACGATGTTTAGTAGCCTTATCCGACGGTTCATAAGACAACGTTTGTGCGAATCGTATGCGCGCCAATCACTCAACGAAAATGTATAGGCCATGGGCGCAAGATAAGTAGTTTTGAGATTAGTTCTGAACAGTACTGAGTAGTTGACCTAAACGTGGTCCCCTGAGCCAGAAAGGTACGATGTTCTGCACCTAGTCCAAACAGAAAACTATGTTGCTTGCTCTAATTTCTGGCTAACTATACGCAACACATGGTAACACATGCGTTCGTGACATACTAGCCTTACAAAAGAGAGGGTTGTCGGTTACTAGCTCCATGATAGAGTAGGCATTATTCTCACTTGTTTCAGTTAATATTTTGGCGTTATAGCATGACCGATGTTATCGATTACCTAAGCCAAACGCGAAGACGGCTAAGCAAGAGTCATAGCCGTGAGAATGTTCGATAACTTTTTTCCACTCGGTTTCCGTCCAGTAACTTCCGATTGAAGTGTTCGTGCAATCTGGGAACGGGCGCCTATAGAGAGAGAGAGAGAGAGAGAGAGAGAGAAAGAGAAATAAATGAGACACGAAAGGCATGTAGGTTAACGGGAAGATAACTATCCGGTTTGCTACCCTGCACTGGGAAAAGGGAGACATAAATATAAAGAAAAAATGCACATGTATAGAAAGAGAAGGAGATTACAAGAAAAAAAGAACAGTAAAACCCACAAACACGAAGGAACTGAGGAGTGTCACAGTCTTTCAAACAGGTCGTTTGACCGGAGGAACTTCAGTAGTGCCTTCATTGCCTTCTCGTGTGAAGATCGCATCAGCCAGCACTTTAAGATCGTCCGCTCGGAAAGCGGCCGGTTGTCGAGGCGTGCCAACTCCGTCACTAGCGGGAGCTGTAGCGGGGACAATGACAGAGGATACGTTGTTTCCTCGCTGCCGCAGCTATCACAGGCGGCACTGTCAGCCATTCCGATGCGGCGAACCAATGCATTCGTAAAAGGCACTCCAAGCCACACTCGGCAGAGCCCCAGCCCTCTCAATTCGGCAAAGTGCAGGTGGAATGCTTAGTCGGAGGGATGGGCCCAGGCGGTGCAGTCGAGTATGCCGGAAACCTGGCGTGTTCCACATCGGTCGTGTGGCATCACGCGCGAGTATGCCAGTATGCGTATAGCAGGTGCCTATAGGCAAGTATATATAGCTCTCGTGTACACGCAAGCGCGATCCTATGAAGACGCGAGATCACGCTTGCGCGAACCACAACGAAGAAGGAAAATTGGCTGGGAGGTCAAAATATGATTCGACATCCGTTTGTCTTCGCCTTGTCCCTCTTCCTTTACACATGCAAGGAGGTTATCAATTTGTTTGTCTTCAACTAAAATCGGCCCAATAAAAGGGACTAGAGAAAAGTGCTTTTACCGGGAAGCTTCCTATCTTCCGATGCAACCATGAAGCAAGAAAAAAAGCCTTGCGCGTACTCCTAAACATCCAGATAAACCCTGGCAAAACACACGCGAACACGCGCGCGCACGCACGCGCTCGAGAACACGCTCGCGGAGTGATTGATGCGTTGTCCGTCCTGCGGTTTCTCGCTTCTCGTTGCTTTTATTTGGCGTGGAAACGTGTGCTTGCGAGGGGAGGTGGGAGAGGCAGTTAGTGAACGGGGCTCTTCACGTTTTAAGTGTCTTGCCACTGCCGTTCTATGTTTTACCTCGGGCACTTTTTGTTGCCTTCCAAAGGGAAGGGGGCAACAAAGTTTCGTCGGACGTGCACGTGCGACGACCCAAAACCTCCGCAGCCTCGGTATGCTCCACGGGGACCTGCGGTGTCCCTACGGGTTTCCCCCTGCCGCTTGGCTGCGAGACGTTTTAACACTAATAAGTGTCGTCACTTTTCAAATATCACGTGTGGCTGTGTGTGAGGGCACTTTGGGGCGTTCAGTGCCTAATTATAGCGACGCAGAAGGCAGGAAGGTTTTTGCGGAGCGACGAATGCGTTTCGAGATAAAAACCGCATCAAATCGCGCGAAGGATTAATCGCGCATGCGAGAGTTACGCAACTGGTACTCTTATAAGCAGTTATATTGTTTAGTAGATATACCAACACTACAGCACAGTGCGATATTTATTCTATAACAGAGTGCCATTTGTGCGCCACTTACATTCACAGGTTAAACGCTAGCCTTGTGACTCCGCGACTCCGAAAGAATAAGGCATCTGAAAGCAGCCATCTAGCGCGCCATAAAGGCCTTAAATTAGCTATAGTTGACATACTTGGCTTAATATACTCTGATAAACTTTAATCAAGCAGTGAGAGGTTTATGTCAGTGAACCGAGTGAAACCCGAGCTCAGTGCAGATCTTTTTTTTAACAATTCGTTAAAGGGGCCTTGAACCACTTTTTTATCGAAGAGGAAGCATGCATTTGAGTTTACGTTAAGATAGGCTGTTTCAAAAATACTTTGCCGCAAAAAGTACTTCAGTGCGTTCAGCAGAAGCCGAGTTACTGGCAATCAAACACGGCCTTCGCAGTGTTTCCGCTCCATCGATGCGTTGCGCTGCGAAGGCTACCGTGGCAAGAAGTTCAAATTTGATTTTGGATGTTAACTTAGACGCCACTACATACGATTTTGGCGCCTACGACGCGCTAAACGTAAGCCAAACGCGGTTTTCCTCAGCGAGCCGCGGTGCGCATATAGCCAGTGGACTCGTCGCGGCACCTATCGGCGGCCGTGCTATCTACGCTACGTAGCAGACCACAGCTACATGCAACGATAGTGCGCATGCACAGTGTTTGCTTTGTGTACGACAGAGCTTAAGTGCGTGTTCGCGCTCATATCCTACAGTCTGACTATGCTACGTGGCACGGACCGGCTTTGTCCTTCACCATCTTGACCGCCGGATAGTAGCCACCGCCAACTTGCCCATTTTTTTAACCGCTATCAATAGTTCAACACTATGCGAAGTCTGCCAATGCGTCTAACCAGGAGCGGCCAGGAGCGAGCGCGTGTTGGCACGCGTACATGTGGTCTGACCTTAGGTTTCACATGGTTCGAGGATAGCTGGGTGTTCAAAACTAGTCGAAATTAGCGAGACCCCGTGATTACGACACCGATAAGCAGGGTGGCCCAGGCCAAGCGGGAGCAGATGATAGTCAGCTTCTTCCGGAATCACGTAATTATTATCGATATTCGAAAACAGATTTTCACTAACTTCAGCCTGTTTATTAGACTGTGTCAATAAATATGCACAGTAGCAGTAGGAAGAAGCGCACTGATCCAAACACCCTTCTTGATTGGCATCAGCTATTCACGTGCTCCACTCGTGAGCTCCGCGCACCGCGTACGACAGCAAAACTTGGCTTCGATGTTCACAGCAGCGTACGTTATCCGCGGAGTATATTTTTTCACCAAGCCCGAGGGGTGGTTCAGAACCCCTTTAAGGCATGGAGGTAGATCATGGTCGCGCCCGGTTGGCTGCTCTAATGATGAAGAATTCGAAAGGGGGAAAGGACGATGACAGGGAATAAAAATGTGTGCCAACATTCGAGGATGAATGTTCGCTCACATATAGTCCACACGCGCACTGAACAAGCGCACATAATGCTTTGGTGGAGGCCTTCTGCAAACTACAGTGATCGGGCATTGCTGTGTACGTATTCTGCAACCAAGCTTCCTATAGGAAGCTTGCTTGCAGAATACGTGCGCAGCAATACATGTCGATCTGGCTGTCGTCAACCGCGCCTAGTTCTTCAATCGCATTCGAAAATTTCTGTTCAAGTCGGCTTCAGCGGGTGCCGAGACCACTTGTGTGACAGGAATATAAGATTAAGCCGTGTTTATAGGCTAAGTTCTGCACGCAACTTCTCGTTGACGGTTCCCTAAGGCGTAAGCACACCCAATGTGCTTAGCGTTTGTATAACGTGCCACGAGCGCCAGCGACACAGATTTACCCGGTAGTGCGAGTGCAGAATCAGCGGCGCGAGATGTGGCAGACACGCAGACGAGGGGGGAAGGCGGGAGGGAAGCGTATTTGCATGGATTATCTAAACGCACAAAGTGCCGCTCACTTCTCCCTGGAGTTTAATTATACCTGCGCCATTTTGGCCTGCCCCGCGCTGTCGTTCTGTGCAGGCTGCGTGCTGCGCAGAAGTGGCACCCTGAGGTCGGCAGCTCGTCGCCCCCAACCTCCGGTGGTCTCGCATTAAAACAGGCCCGAACTCCCGTCACGTCCGCTCTTACGGCTGGCGCTGCGGCGAGCCTCGAGACACTCGATTCCTTCTACCTTTTACGGCGCCTTGATTGAGCCCATTGCATTTAGGCAACCGGAAACGGCACAATTCGTGGTCATTTCAGCGTCTCCGTTGGCTCATTAACTTGCTGCTTGAAAAGTGGTCGGTTGCTTACATTACGGGCCGATTATGTTGTGTTCTTCCGCTGGCCAAGTCAGTTTTAAAATTCATGAGCCGCATCTCAGTGGTTTTGGTGGAAGGGCGGCTAATTGACGCTGCGGCTTCTTTAATCAAAGGAAAATACTGTCCCATGGCAAGACAACATTTCCAAGTGGCGTGTATTAACAACTTCTGTTTCGATGCAGCTATCGACGGAGATGAAAAGGGCATGGGGGATCGACGATAGGCTAGTTGGTGTTGCATATTTGGATGGGATAAACAGCGCATAAGACGAGGACAAGTGAAAGAACGACGACACAAGTACGCTGTCGTTCTTTCACTTGTCCTCGTCTTACGCGCTGTTTATCCCGTCCAAATATGAAAAGGGCAAGTCGAAAGCTGTAGCAATAATTGTTTCACATGGCAAAAAGTTTGATCATTAGAGAGAAAAAAAAATTCTTTTTAGTTCTTTTTTAATATTTGAGCGTATTTAGTCACCTTCCTAAGTGCATGTGACAGTGCAGCGTACAATGTCCAACGTTAAAATAAGATGAAGCTTATATTTAACCCCATTTTTTATGGATAAAATAACACTCAGCTTATTTTGTTTGAGCTATAGTTTCCGGGTGAGTCGTACCGCTTAAGGATTTTCTTGCGAAACACAACTACTAGAATTCACGTCAGACTTACACTTTGACATGAATAGTAATAAACAAATTGCCTGCATCCTCTTGGACTTTTCAAAAGCATTCGATCGTGTATCCCATACTCGTCTGATATAAAAGCTCTCTGCAATTAAACTTGACTCACCAACCCTATAATAATGGATTCGTAATTTTCTTTCTAATCGCAAACACCTGACTGTTGTTGGTAACTTTTCCTCTCCCCAGTCCGACGTCAACTCCGGTGTACCTCAAGGTAATGTATACGGACCTCGTCTATTTTTTTTTAAATTTACGTTAACGACTTACCGAATAAGATATATTCTTCTGTACCATTATTTGCCGACCACTGCAATGTATACCGTTCGATTAACTGTTCCGCTGACCACGTGGCACTCCAAAATGATCTTGAACATATCAGTGATTGGTGCACTACATGGCTCGTGTTCCTAAACGTGTCGAAGTGCAAAATAGTTTCCTTTTCTCAAAAAACTGTTAACTCTCACTTTTCTTATCATTTTGATTCTAACATATTCGACCACGCCATAGAACTTGGGAGTTCTGCTTAGGCACATTCTTTCGCGGACTGATCACATCACCTCCGTTTCAGCTAACGCCTCCAGGTTATTAGGATTCTTGCGCCGCAATTTAACAACTGCACCTTTCCCACTATGATAACTAGCTTAGGGCCACAAATTGGGTACGCCTCCTTTATATGGTCTCCTCATCAAGAACACATTGCCGAACTCCTGGAGAGCATACAGAATAGAGCGAGCCGTTTCATTAAAAATAATTACAGTAATCCAAATAAAACTTGACCTTTAGTTGTAACCACTAACTACTCTCCGTGACGTTTCCCTTCTGTTATTATTTCATAGATTCCTTCACACAGTAGGCCCACCCTTATTAAACCTGAAAAATGCATCCTCGACGTCACAAAGACTGCCCAATGAGTTAAGCTACAACCGAATTTATGGCAATACACACGCTTCTAATTTTTCAGCTTTGCCCCGTGCGGCCCGTTTATGGAACGCTCTCCTAGACGACATCGCTTGCCAATCGAAACACAGTGCATTCCGCAACTTCTAATCGATCAATATGCCGTTTCAACTATCTAATACGTCTTCCATTCTTCTTTTTTCTTTACTGCATTTCTTTACAAGCTAATAAAATAATTTCAGTAATCTTTTCGTTATGTTACTGTGTTTACTATTTTTATTTTATTGATCTTGATATTGTATTTGCTAATATCTTATTATTGTTCCATACCGCTGTGCTCCGCGAATATTCCTTTACATTGTACTGATGCTATATTTGCTTCCTAATTTCTTAGGAATGTGTTAACGTACCTCCCCCTTTACACAATTCCTTTTTGAAGGCCTATAAAGCATTTGTAGTTAAATAAGTTAGGGGCTTGTTTTGAGATAACTACGGATGTGACAAAAAATCATCATTATTATTATTATTATTATTATTATTATTATTATTATTATTATTATTATTATTATTATTATTATTATTATTATTATTATTATTATTATTATTGTTGTTGTTGTTGTTGTTGTTGCACGACAAAATGCAAAACCAGCGCCGTGCAGTGCTCAACACATAATGCATAGTTAGTACGACGGCACCGTGCCCTTTATTTTTGACAAAGCATAAATTCCCCGTCTCTGTACAGCTGAATGCATAAATGTGAGCCTGTCAACGCTTAAGAGATAAACATTCTTAGTTAATGCTCAACCTGATGACGCCATCCTTCTGTGGACATATATTCAAATCGCAAGAGCTTAGCGGAATCTAGCACGCACCTCAAGCACGCGCTTCCAGGAGGGGCATTTAATTACGGCTGGGGACAGCAGCGCGTGATGAATGAATATCGCCACGTAGTATGACACCTTAAATCATGTCGGCGGCCCAGAAACTAGCTACAATCAATAATATATTTCTTGCGGTAAAATGCAATATCCGAACATTCTTCCACACGTTCAAAATACGCAACGAGTGCTTGCTGCTCATTTGACAAGTGGAAGGAAACAGGATGGCAACACTGCGTCTTCCAGAGGAACCAAGCTCTTAGTTTAACATCTAGAATGATGGAGAAAGAAGCTACAAATCAAAATCGGGAAGCTTAACCATGCTGACCCCGTTTGACTGCTCTACGCTGGGGGGAATGAGGGAGAAGCTATACAAAAAGATCAGCGGAAGGAGCGAAGGACAAATGAATTTTACACGCACGCGCTCAAATGCTCGTCATTCAGTAACGAGAAACGACACAGACCGGTGGATTTCAATAGCGCCACAGCGCGTTGTCGTCAGCCCACGTTCTGTTATGCAACCAGCTGAAATCTTAAGAAGCTGTTGGTCGGAGAAGGGAAGACGAGTCACGACAAAAAGGAGACGGAAGCCTCTTTACGTGCACGCTACAGCAATGTAACCGACACCACACCGAATTACATTTAGGTGGATGAGGCTTCTTTCGGCGTTCAACGACGTGGCAGCACAGAATCAAGCGTCTTGGTTTTTACACGGAAAACACCGCTTATCAGGTGATAATAAACCGAACTCACGGCCTCGTTCTTAGCAGTGGAACCTTTCGGATGCTGGGACACGCTAGCTTAATTCCGAGGCGTTAGAGGCGTAGACAACCTGTAGGGAGAAGAAAATGAAGTGGTGCATCTCGGCCGACTGGCGATGCATGTCGTCGCAATCCGTAGAAAGGACCTCGCTAAATATGTCGCGCCCGTCCCTGAACGAGTTATCGCTCCGCCTCATCGCCGCGGTCTTCGCTCGCACTTCTGTCCTCGGGCCGACGACAGGGACGAAATAAACGGCTACAAGGAAGACGATGTTGTCTGCAGCAGTATTTTGTCTCGAGGCAGTTCGGCACAGTTTAATGGCCCAGTTCCGTGTATCTCTGCACGCTAACTCTACGACCGCGTCAACGTTGTTTGTTACTAATTTATGCTGTACGTGTTCATTCATCGGTGCCATCACCGCTGGGTATTGTGGTAGTCGTCGAGAGCGCCACGAACGTCAATAGACGGTATCTTGCATCTAATTTTCACGTGGAACCTGCTTTAATTGTTTGGCTGGCCAATCTTTATTCCGACAGTGCCATCAGACTTGAGGTGTCATATAGGCCAGCGCGCCCAGATCGCCCGCTTTCCTTCCCGGGTTCGATTTCATTTTTTGGGCAGCAACTATTCATCAGGCGATAACTGTGTGGCACTAACGAAGCGTGGCAGTTCCACCATCTTGACTGCCCTATAAAGTGTCGGCCAACCTTTCTACTATATCGGTATAATTGAGTTCTCATTCATAGCACGACTCCGTTGCGCGGCGAGTGTGTCGCGCCTGAAGCCGTGGCAAATATTCACGTATTCACGAATTTATTTATTCAGTTATTTATTTAACCGTGTGAAAATGTCACCGCTATGAACTGTGGCTTTAATAAATATGAAATAGATAAGTGTCATTCGAACATATAATCGCGGTAATGTTACAACCAAGCTTATGCTTGCTATCCTTGTCTTCCTGTACATGTAATGGGCAACAAACCAGCTCATTCTTCCTTTCTCTCTTTTTCTGTCTCATACTGTTCTCTTTTTCTTTTTCCTTTCTTTATTTTTTTTCTCCTTTGCTTTTTTTTTGCATTTTTCGACCCCGTGTTGCTGAGCGGCTATGCCGTTGTGCTGCCGAGCTCGAGGTGGCGGGTTCGATCCCGACCGCATTTCGATGGGGACGAAATGCAAGAAGGTGCTCGCGTACTTATATTTAAGTGAATGTTAAAGAACCCCAGGTGGTGAAAATTAATCCGGAGACCGCAGCTACGGTGTGCCTCATATTCATTTTGGCACGCAAAATTCTGGAATCTAATAAATAAATAAAAAGACATCTCCCAGTTACTGGTTTTCTTACGTGCTTTATTTAACGGCGCAAGAAAGAATGACAGAATGGACAACAAAAAAGTAAGATGGTGTGCAGTATGAAATGGCAGTCCGCTAGCAGTTTTATAGAGCACGAGTTATAAACTATATAGTATGGAGATCGATGGGGTGAAAACAATTTTCTGTCAAAAGAAGAAGCGCCAACAGAGACAGCACACTAAGAAAGAACAAAGACCAGACGAGGCGCTTCATCTCTTGAAAACTATGAACCAAGAAGCCCCACACGTGTTCTACTACAAAAAAAAATGCTTGACACGTGGTTAACTATTCATAATACTTCGAAAGACGCATGTTTGCTAGCCAGTGCTGCTCGACTTTTATCACTAAACGAAACACAAGAACGAACAAGCTTTGCCAGCTTACAATCCTGCGATTCAGTCTTCCTTCAGTTGTTACAAGCCGCTGCCAACTCCGGCCGACTTTGTTTCTTTCGATCCGTCTTTCTTCTAGCGTTACTTCCTCCTTTCCCTCCCTCCTTCCCTCCGCGCTGTTGGCATGCTCCTGGGTGCGGCGTTGCGTGAGAACGTAACGGCCTTCCACTTTGTTTGCTTTTCCCTCGGCGTGCTCTACGTAACGTGGCCTAGGAAGCGTTGGGCCGAGCTACGGGGTCGCGAATCGCGTTTGCCGCGTTTGCCTCCTTCCGCCGCGCGGATCCTCGGTTTTCGCAAGCCGCTGCAGCGTCCGCGGCGCTGCCGGACCGAACCGGCCGTCGCCCGCGGGGCAAACACTCCCGAGCACGCGAGCCGAGAGGCGAGGCGCGACGGCACGCTTCGATACGGGACCCGCCAAAGCAATTAACGAGCGTTCAGAAAGGAAAAAAAACAGACAAACATCGTGGCTGTGGCGCTAGGGGCGCCACTCGATCACGGGGAAAAGGCAGCGAGACGATCTAGATTTCTGAAGCTGATAGATGACGGGGATACTCGTTGCAGCCGCGCATGGTTTGTGCTCACGTTAGCGGCGAGGAGGGAGAATGTTCAGCGGGTGCACGAGTTGACGCGAATCCAGCAGAGGAACGTCGTATAGAGGAGAGGCTCGGCCCGGAAGCTTTGTCTATAGCGTTCTCCTGATAACAGCAATGTTGGTAAGACTCTGTGTTCCGTATATAAATCAAATTGCTTACGAGGTGTAGGTGCGCCTACACCTCGTAAGCAACTTGATTTATATATGGAACACTTTGAGCGACTGTTTTTATAATTTACAACGCCAAATCTGCGGCTCAATTAGCTCCGTGTTCTCCTCGTTTGCCTTATTCTGTAGCTTGTAATTAGGAGATGCACAGTACCACCTCGCAGAGACGACAAAATGTAGGTTTAGATGTTTGTTGCATCAGTGTTTCTAAAGCTTCTCTACTCGGCTCTAGTCACCAACATGGCTGTTTGTGCCAGCGCATTAACATTTTCGAACAATGTTCGGTAAAAAGCTGCGCAGAAATACGCAGAAAGTGCTGTTCACCGTCTCACTTCAGTCATGTGCTGGTTACGACGGCTATTCTGCATGTGAGTGTGTTACCTTACTTAATCATGGTCACGCTTCTAGTTCTTTTTATCCATATTCTCCTTCTTCACCGACTCACTTTGACATTACTGCCGTAGTCATGACCACGTTTGAATATTCTTTGATGATATATCAATTTGTGATCGTTCATACGCATTCCGCACACCACTGTTTAAGGCACAAATTGTAATGCTATGTAAACGAACAAGTAATGAACACCCATATTTAAAGCTGTTAAGTCAGCGTCGTGTACACGTCTATGCGGGAGAGAGCAGGAGGTAGCAAGATAGTGCAGATCTAGGCTAGCTGGAAAGTGGGGAGCACGAACAAACACACACAAAACTGCTAGATACGGTATACACGGCAGAAGGCAGCGTTTAATTTCGCGTGACGTTAAAACGGTTCCTATGCACGGTCAAGCAGTAGCCGCAGGAGGGGCCAATTATTCTGATGTAGTGAACGCAACTATACAACATGCATTTAGTTTGTGGAGCGCAGATAATATATTGCTAGAGTCGTTGGGGCCTCCGATAAGGTTGGTGTGGCAAGCATTTCAAGCTGCACATTCCATAATAATGTTCCATAATCCATCCATGCGACACGCCGTTAAACGCGCATGCTTGCTTTGGTCCACGTTTTCGCAAAAACGTTTTCGATTTCTTTTTGCACCGCATAATTACAGCGACAAGCTGCTTGAACCTGTTGATCGTGTCGAGATAAGAAGCGTGACCCGCATGAACGCCTAATTGATGAGGTCGGGCGTTAATCATTCCCTCGGGGTTCCTCCCTCTCTACACCCTCTGTCTCTGCGCCGCACGAGTTCGGCTCTTAAGCAGAAGTACGGTAACAATTTCCACTGCTGATCCTGAGGTCACCTCGGCTGCCTAAGGCGCACTATAACGAACCGGGGCAACGCGAGTGATATACAAGATACGCTCACTTGCTTTTGTTGCGTGGCGAAGCATGTAACAGCTCCCGCCAGGCGCCATTATGCTGTTCCTTCAGCTTCGAATCACAGATCGGTCAGGACTCGGACACAAAGCAGCGACGAAAATACTTACATCTTCAAAGAACCACAAAACCATGATTTTTAGAGGTGCCGAAAAACACAGTTTCTGTCTTTAATGTCATTGACTACCTCTAGACTCCTTGTCCTCCCGGTTAAAAAATAATTGTTACGTCCTCTCAAAGAATTCTTCTCAACATCCTTTTCTGGTTTTCTTACTCTCTCTCTCTAGGTGTCTGCCTCATTCCGTGTTGAAAGTGTGTTTCTTTGGCAAACGTATTTAGTGATTTCAAAGCAAACATCCCCTCTCCCCCCCCCCCCCCCCGCTTTTTCTTTATTACACGAAATTGTTAAAAGCTGCTAAATTTCTCTTTTCCTATCTTTTTTTTTTTTTTGCACTCTTCAGAGGAGTTATACCTTCCGAGTTTCGCTTCTTCACAAGAGCCAACTCTCACTGTAGCGTACACTTGTTCCAAGATCTGTGAGGTGTTGTGTTTTCACGCGTTCTCCAACATTCCTTTCCCTCTTTTTTTCTCCTCTTGAAGCAAATGAACGTGTTGTCGCTCTCAAGAGACAAATGGTGGTCAGATAATTATCTCTCTCGTGTGTGTAATGTTCGTACGTAACAGGAACACCACCTCAAGTAACCACCCACTGACTACAGTGGTCGGCAGAAATGCGAAACCGGAGTAAGGCATCCCAGACAAACGAGGAAAGAAGATGCAACGTAAGCGAGCATAGCACATGCGGACGCTGCTCGTAGCAACCTCGAAACCGGTACGGTTACGTCACTACACGCTTTTATTCTTTGTCTCCTTTTGGCAGCACGTGACCGGGCCTATTACTTGAATGAGATCGCACGCGCAATCGAGGGCCGAGTAAGCTCCCCCGCTCCCCCCCCCCCCTCCCCCCCCTCGTTCGTACCCACAACACGAGTGAATGCCAGAGGAAGCTTATACAGTCATGGCCTCTCCACGTAGCGCCATCTTGCCGTGAAATTGGCGGCATTACTAAAGAGAGCGAGTCCCGACCGAAAGGAAGACCGGAAATGGTCGCTGTGCCGCATGCGTCCACTGAAAGGTGCTTTTTTCCTGGATACCTCTACGCGCTGTACTGGCGCAGTCTGCTTGAAATCGACAATTCGCTGACCTCGGGACGCAAATTAAGATTTGTCTTGCAGAATTACTGGAACCTTGTGCCCAGAAAAAATAAACTTCAGACTGCAGAACGCATAGTACCGCAACCTCGAAGTTGGAGCTGTACACGGAACGGTGCACTCGGATTTTCTTGCCATTGACGTGAGTTTCTTAGTCGTTCACCGGAGCATGTGAGTGGAAAGCAACGCGCGCAAGGAAATAATTGAGCACGATGGTGTTGTCGCGGCCTAATTAAGGGCCGGTCCCAACCGCGTTAGTGCCTTTTGCCACGTGATACGAATTTCTGAGTGTTCACGGTGTGTTGCTTGAGGCTCATTTATGGGCCCTGTGGGAGGGCGTATATAGAGCCTCACGGAAGCATTGAAATATTCGTTGGCACTTGATGCTCAAAGTCAATCGTGTATGAATAAGTATTTGGGAGGGCAACGAAATGATTCCATCATTCAATTCGATGCACTACGGTCAAAAAGCCGGCGTCAACAATGATGCTTACAGCGAAACATGTCACTAAAAGTTAAACTTACGGAATGTGGTACGAAACACCACGTCTGTGTGGCACAATCACATTTCTGAAGAAATTTGAACGAAGGAAAACGCAATTTGTCTGCGTCACTTGCAGCTGGACGTCTCTTATACAAATACCTTCTGTTTTCCTATGGATGATGAACAAGTACTCGTGATACATTTTTCATTGCAACAGGACCATAGCATATATCCTCGTCTATTGCCTTTCTTTTATAATACGGTACTTAGGAGATGATGTCGACGCCGGCTACTCCTTTTCACATAGAGATATGTAAAAAAAAAGAATTTATCTATTGCCCTTCTGTTAGTGATGAAGGAAGTCTTTGCGTGCGACTTAAATAGATTGGAAGCTAAGGCGTTCACAGAAGAAAACATATTCGGGCCATTGACTCGACGGTCATCCGCAGTGAAAGCTACCAGAACGCTGCTTGAAAATGTCTGCCATAGACGCGTGTCTAGGTGGCTGTACGCTTGTTATGCCGCTTATAAACAGGAGAGTTTCCATGTTAGGCTTATATAACGCACTTTGTTCCCTGCACGTGCCCTTTCCTCTGTTACCTCTTTGAATGCGTGTTCTACCACAGTGCTTTGGCTTGCCTCGAAAAGGTGCGTAACTGTATCTCTCCATAAGGAGAGAAAGAGAAGGAAAGGCGGGGTTGTTAACCAGGTTGCAGCCAGTTTGCTACCTTAAACCAGGGGAGGGAAAAGTGGGAAGTAAAATAAAGTAAAATAGATAAGAAAAGGGTTGAAGCGATGCGCAGATACACACTAACATTCACCGCTCAATCAAAGCTGGCCCCAAAACCTATAGTCATCCCCCCCCCCCCCCCCAAAAAAAAAGAACACGTAGAACCCAGCGGGTATTATTAATATCGCATTGATTTTTCTTCAGTATGCCAATGTTTTGTTAAGACAGCTAACTGCGACTTCTCTAATTGTTTCTCTTTGTGATTCAACTGTTTTACGTACTGTTATATTGCAACGGACCAATATTTATGATGACGAAGAGGCCAGTAGCGTGAAGACGACGACGACGACGATTTTGAGGCTACAGCGCGGGCTGTTGCGTTTCGGTCAAGTGTAGCGTGTCCGTTTGGAAATATGCTAGTATCTAGCTACTCGACCGCTTCTTCCACGTAGCATATTGTAACGTTTCTCTAGAGCAGTTAGTACAATTATTAATGGTTGTTAGTCTTAAGAGGAAGCTTTAGCTCGGGCCAAACTCCGACGCGGCCTGTTCAAATACATGTAAAACGCAAAAACGTTTTTCTGATATAACCCCTGGACCGATTTTGATAAAATTTGTTGGATTTGAGAGAGAAAGTTAAATTCTAGTGACTGTTAGATGCGGGATATCGATTTAGGGCTTGAATTTCACTAAAAAGATTTTCAAATATTTGACCGTTTGAAAAATATAGAAGCACGAAGTTTACAAATTCATAGCTCTGCATCGAGAACAGATACCGCGGTTCTGTAAATGGCAGCCATTAGATCATTCAAAGGGGACAAATTTTATATGTCATTTTACATCTTACGTGAATTCGTTACGTTCTTTACAAGAGTTCTGCAAAAGCTATATTTCCTTATTGCTAAGTTTTTTGTAATCATGTGTAACATACCAATTTTGTCCGCTTTAGATGTACTATTAGATGCGATTCACATAATTGTATTATCCTTTTAAGTTGCTGAGTTACAAAGTTGTAAACTTGATAGTTTCGTTTTCTGAAAATTTTCAATTTTTGCCAATTTTTAATTAAAATTGACGACCGAACTCGAAAATTTGAAATCAACAGTCACTAGATGTTAAGTTTTTCTTTTAAATGCAACAAACCTCGTAAAATTTGGTGCAGTGGTTGCCGAGAAAAACGAGTTCTCCTTTTATATGTATTTAGATAGGAGCACCCGAGCTAAAGCTTCCTCTTACACGAAATCCCGAGCTCGTAATAAATATGCGCTCCTTGAAAAGTATGTGCCAGTAAACATAAGTGATAACTGCGCGTATATACACCAGGCGCAACTATTTCTGATTTTCTGAAAATGCATCACTTACTTTTTATTATTTTTACAATGCGCAACTCGTCTAACGATACATATCACAGTTTCAATGCGCCATATTTTCGACGCACAAATAATTTGTGATTGCTGATGGATTTCAAAAGGTTATGCGAAAGCCAGAAGGACGACGTTGGCAAATTCACTCACTAGTGATAATTCTTATGGTGGCTAAGCTTCGTAGACATCAGCGCCATATTTTCCTGAAGTGTATATGGTACGAAGCTCCGCTGATTCCACCCATAGATTTTCCGAATAAAATTATGAGACGAAGCTTGCTCTGGCGCTGCAATAATTCAGTTATAAAACCACGGCAGTGATGTGTGCTACATGGATTTATCTCAGCCTCGTGCGTGTGGCTTTATAAGCATTCTCGTCGTCTTATTACTACTACATTATTTCCAAATTTCCAAGCAATCATAACTTTTTTAAACACATGAAGGCAACAAGTATCCGCGTACAAGAAATGTAATTGCAAATTTGTGCACTTATAACGCAGTAATTTGTTGAAAATGATGAATCCGCGAAGCCAGATGGTCGTTTGAAGCCTCAAGGATGACGTTTGGGCAAATCCACGTACTCCCCATCGTTCTCGTTCTGGATTAACTGTAGTCCTTGTAGGTCCCGTAGACACCAGCGTGAGGGTTCCTTCGAGTAATGTTTTTTTTTTTTTAGGGGGAGGGGGAGAATCTGCGGTTCCAGCACAGCCATCACTTGCGTAAACGGTTGTGAACGTGTGGCGCTAAGACCGAACGTGGGCGCAGCTGTAGACCGGCAGGCGTGATCCGCTCAGGCGTACACCACAACGAGAGGCGAAACACGCGGACTATAGCCGGCACGTTTGCTTAAGTGCTTGACCGCTCGCTACAGCATCAACGAGCGCCGGCGCGTATGTAACGCGGTGTAGCGTTATAGTGCTTCCGCGTGGCTCTTGCATCGCGGCGAGGGGTTCCCCCCGAAGCGAGCCGGAAGTAAGTTCCGGTGACCGCCTTCGGGACGCACGCGGCATCGGCGGCGAGGGCGTCCGAGACATCGGCACAGCAGCCGGCGGCCGTGCACCAATCTAGCCTCGCCATCGCTCTGGATTTGCCACGCAGGGTGCGAAAACGGTGCCGACGCGAGGACTCGATATCCAGTCCGCGGGTTCCATTAGCGATTAAGCAGAAGCAGCCTTTATATTGCTTGACTTTTGCCATTTCGTTTCTGTCCTGTAGCGATATCGTACAGGTAACGGTGGTCTGCAGCGTAAGTACGTGATGCCGACGACGTTTATTTCGGTCTTGTGTCGAAGCTTGTCTTGGCTTGGATTTGTGAGAATGTCTGTGAGAGCGGGGTGGGGCGTACTTGTTCCTAGTTAATGCTGTATGCACCCGCCGCGGTGGCTTAGCGGCTGTGTTGCGCTGCTAAGCACGAAGTCGCGGGATCAAATCCCGTCCGCGGAGGCCGCAAGTCGATGGGGGCGCAATGCAAAAACGCCCGCGCCCTGTCCCGTGCATTCGGGGCACGTTAAAGATCCCCTAATTGTCAAAATTAATCCGGAGTCCCTCATAGTCTAATCGGGGTTTTAGGACGTAAAATCCCAGAATTCCGTTCAATTCTGCATGTAACGCAGCGTGCGAGGGAGGACTTTCGGAGAAAGGCGTGCGGTGCAATGCCAATGTACTTCGTTTACTCCGAAGCATACATATAGGAAACGTTCATCTCGTAACGGGGTCACTCAAGTGATAATGTGATATATCTGCAACAGGTGATTTAGAAGAAAGTACGTTCAGAAAGAAGGAAAAACTCAACAAAACAGACGCGCGGTATCTTGACTATAGTCTCGACGCTTTTGTATGCGTGTGCTTCGTGTCGTCACTTTCACTCCCCGCCCCCCATGGCCAGCCAACGCACTACTGAGTGTCCACCCGTGCGTGAAAACGCAAATGTGCTGAAACGCCCGCAGAGATAAGCGTGCCGAGCGCGAGGAAGGGAGGCGTAACTGTCGAAGCGTGTCTCGAAGAAAAAAGAACTAATAAGGTGCACGACCGAAAGCGGGCTTTCGTCGCCGCGCACTGTAGAACAACAGGTCCCTCTTAAGACGCCTACGCGAGGTCGTGGGATCAAATCTCGGTCACGGCGGTTGCATTTCGATAATAGGGCCGGAATAAGAAACGCCCATGTACCGTTGCACGTTAAATACCACCATGAGGCTAAAAATTATTCTGTGTCCCCCATACGGCATGCCTGTGTCAGATCGTGGTTTTTGAAGACGCCTCGGAAAGCTTTCAATTATTTATTCTGTTGCGGTTGAAAATGTTGGTGACAGTATTATTTCAGGGTTTTTATAAGTTATGCATATTACTGGACGATTAAACAATGATAACGTAAATTCACGCAAATGTGCTAAAGCAATAAATCAGCTTCGAAAACTCGCACACACTCGACTGAATTAAAACAAACGAGCAGATTGATACGCACTGCGCACTCCTGTTCGGTCGGGTTATTAGACTATGCACACTTTATTCTTTTTATTTATTTATTTATTTATTTATTTATTTATTTATTTATTTATTAAATACTGCGGACACGTGGTCCAAGCAGCGAGGGCAACATATGTTACATACAATGAAAATCAGATTGACAAAACAAACAGAACCATGAAATTACAACATTAGGAAGTGGATTCAATTGTATAATTGCATTCGGTTACAGTTCGAGGAAAAAAGGAAACTTATATGTGTGCTTTTATATATTATTCATGACCTGCACGAAACCAAACCAACATTGTGTAAATGACGTCGGTTCACTTTAAAGCTGCAATTCATGGCCTGCGCAGAAAGAACGGACATCGCGTAAATTAGGTTTGTCTACTCTTCTCAGTGCTTGTCACTATCCGCTTATTTGCAGTATATATGCTAAATGTTTTTAATTGACTGCTCAATGTGGTGATGCGTAGATTAATTGTAACTTACAAGACTTTGACAAAGACTCGCATACTTTTTTTTTGTAACCTAAGCTTCTGTAGTTGAATTTTTTGTGTCTATATATGGTTTATCCGGGAAATGGAAATTTCACTTAACAAACATTTAGCATAACTTCTCAGCCCCGAAAAAAAAACTGAGCGATTGGTTGGCTCTCTGTAATTACATGTCACTCTGACGTTGTTCAACGTAGCCTTTGTCATTATGACGAACAAGACGGTCACTAAGCGATAATTGTAAGTTGTTTCAATGGATTATTTATAAAATAATTATTGGCGCTCAGCCAGATGAAGATATTGGAAAACCTTGACGTGGAAGTATTCACTGCCGGTTTCATTCGCGTAGTGCCCTCCATGAATTTTTAAATCGCGTGTACATTACATTGAGCCAGCTTGTGCAGCAGGCTGTCCTACAGTAAAAGCCCCTCCAAACAGCTCAGCCGTTATCTTGTGCCACGTCTTGTCCAGTGGCAAGACACAAAGGAAAGTCGGCATTGGTAGTTTGACCGCGATTTCTTAATAAGCACCCCACACCAGCTTCCATCGTCGATAACGAGCCTTTCATAGAGGTATAACTCACCGCTGAAAAACCGAAAGCAGCGCAAAGCTTAGCAGCAGTAAGCAACAACATGCTGCAGTTTCTGACGTGTACCACTTACACCCGAATAGGGTCAGAATACTTACGTAAACGCGTAGTACACCTACGCCCTGGACGGAGACAATTATCGAGGCTCCGCAATTAAGACGACGGGAACAATGGACCGCCTTTTTTCTTCTTATTTCGACCACCTACTGGCAACTTACATTTCCTCGGAGCGAACTATTTCTATTTATGCTCACGCACGGATGCACGAACACACCTGCACGAGCGCACATACATAAACACAGATACGCAAGCGCATGCGCTCGTGGGAGCAGCAGGGAATTAGTTGAAAGGGGGCAAGAAATGAACTCCAGAATCAGATAAGACATCCGACAGCTTCCGGACTTCGGAGCGGGGCGTTTGCTACTGCACGCAGCGTTGCGCAGACGCGCCGTTTCTTGAGTTTCGCCTCGGGGGCCACCTACAATGGCGGGGCGTTCGGGTGACGGCGAGGGGTACAAGCGGACAAGGCACGCTTGTCTGCCTCGGCTGCCGTGGTACGATAGCCTCCCCCTCCTTTTATTCCTGTCCAGTCACCCGGCCCGCGTCACCGATTCTGAAGCAGGCAACGACCGCGTTGCGTGCACTCTTCGGATGTCGTCTTCGTGTCTGCGAAAGATTAGCGTGCAGGTGCGCACTTTGTTCTCACTTTCTTTTGCAGCGGTATCTGTTACGAGACCTTAAAGCTATTTTTGCGTCGTCGCCCTAGCCGTATAGTAGTAGTCCGTTAAGACACAACTATCTCTTCGGCGATGTGACACATGCGCACTGGTCAACATCAAAATTTTGTTAACTGGGTGATTACTACACGACTATTTAACTATAGAGCGAGAGAGAGAGAAAGCAGGGTGAGAAAAGGCAAGGAGGTCAACCAGACGAGCGCCCGGTTTGCTACCTTAAAGTGGAAGTAAGGGAAAGGGATAATATAAATCACTGATACATTTACAGTTAAATACTTGTTACCACGTTTCATAATTGCGCATTTGAATTAACGCGTACATATACTAGCACTCGTATTTATTTATTTATTTCCAGCATGCTTCCGAAATGTCAACTGACCTGTGCATATATATATATATATATATATATATATATATATATATATATATATATATATATATATTTGATGATCGGCATTTTTGGAACATTTACGTTCGTAATAGAGCTGCAAGCCCCAGACTACAATGGCAGTTAAGACACTGTGTGTTGACAGGGTTGGCGGAGAGCGTCCGGAGTTATCGTCAGGAAAAGGGGATGACCATTCAAATTTGGCACATTCCTTTTGATCCCACTACGAAGTGTCCATTGCGGAAATTTCACTGCAAAAGCTTTCTCTACCAAACATCTATGTGTCTCTGTACCACCTCAATTGATATCCCGCTCGATGTCAGTGAGGGAAACTTGAAGGTGTTGGGGATGTCGCGAAGTCACATTACAGTAGGCATTATTGCAAGTATGATTGCAAGGGGTTAACTATTTATTAATATGAATAGGAAAGCGATAGAATAGAAACTATTGGCACAGACATCAAAGGACTACGAGTCGAAAGTTACAATGATCTTATAATTTTCATCTACCTTTCTCTTAGACGGATCTACACCGAATCCCCCAACCCACGGCCCTGCACGTATATAAAAGAGTCCCCAACTTCACCCTCGCCCCATCGTTCGTCCAATCACACTGTGGTGCGCGCAGTGTGCACATAACAAAGCTCCAGGGTGACATTATCCGGACTTCCAATTTGTCGGGCCCGTTCCCACAAATCTTGTGCAGCGCGGTGGCTCTCTTTTCTCCCAACCTCGCAAGAAACAGCCCCCAAAGGAAACAATTCCACACACGTTGGAGCATCTTATGCGTTTGCGGAATGTCTCGGCGTGGGCGTAGTCTATGCGGCGATGGGTTGACTTCAACGCTTGCTTCCGCGAACCGAATGGCAGAAGCCCCGACGCACAGTCAACCTGCTTACGCGCTCTGCGTAAACCGCGGCTCCTCCGCCACCGACGGTTCTAACTCTCCGGCGCCGTCTTGTCGTCAAGCTGCGCGTCTGTTTTGACCACACCGCATGGTGATTATACCCGAGTCAGACGGGCAAATTTAGTAAGGCTTCGAGCCAGAGCACTTCGCCGTTGGTGTCCCTCGCAGGCTGTCAGACGGAAAGGTTTGGTGACACTTATTGTGGAGTGCAGTTGCCAGCGAACGTGTTCGAGGAACTCACTTCGCTGCGTTGAGGTGCGTAGCCGGGGTAGCAATGCGTCAAGAGCAAATAAATGCTCACAGTTGAGTTCGAGTGTTACGAGTGTCATTGGGCATCAGTGAAACCAGAAAAAGCTTGAAACGTTCATTCTGGACGGATTCCGCCATTGTGACCCTGTGGATTTTGAATGCGTTCCTTGCCTGCATATGCTCAAAACAAATAGACGTGTTACTGCGATTACACAATTCTTATTTTTATGGTCAAGCTCTGGTCAAGCGGCGACAAAGAAAAAGCGTGAAGTAGGCTGGAAGTTTGTGTGGACAAACGGTGGCAAAATCTTTGCTCGAAGGGACGAACAGTCTGCAACTTTGCGGATAAACGCTACGAGTGACCTGGAAAAAATGTCCCGCGAAACTAAGTGAAGTGATTAACCACATGCCAGAAATAGCAACAAGCAAGAATATGGCAGCTTTAAACTCTTCTCACTACTATACTATAAACGCCTTCAATTCTTTGGCAGAGACTACTCAGAACCAATTGCGAGTGTTCCACTTGAACGTGCGCAGTATAAGAAACAAACAAGAAGAATTACGCGACTTCTTCACTTCATTGACCGTTGAATTTAATTTGATGTTATTCACAGAAACGTGGTTAAGAGTTGAAGAACAACCCCCATTCTTTCAAAACTATGCTTACCAAGGTGCTGTTAGGTCGCATGGAAGGGGCGGTGGCGTAGCCGCGTACATCAAACGACCTATGTCTCATGAAGTTTTGCGTGATTTTTCGGTCGTTAACAATGATGTTGAGTGCCTTACCATACATGTGGAAAACAATGTAGCTGCCGTTATCTATAGGCCACCCGCAGGTAACAAAACAAATTTCTTCGAGTTCCTAGACAATCTACTGCGACACCTTACTTGTACTGGTCTGTCTTTCGTGATAATGGGTGACGTCAACATAGATATGCTATCGCATGATGCCCCTTCAAGACAACTGACAGAATTAGTCACATCTTACGCATGTGTAAACACTATCGTCGAAGCAACAAGAGTGACACCCAATATTGCAACTTTGCTTGATGTATGTATTACGAACATACACCCACCGAATTGTGCTGCTGGATTGCTGACGCTAGGAATTAGTGATCACCTTCCAGCTTTTTGTCTTATCCCCTCTTTGTGTGGTAAACGTAGTCATGTACCAAAGAAGATCATCCGCAGGATAAATGATCAGTCATTGAAACTCTTTTACGTTCTGGTTGCTACCGTTGATTGGGCATGCGTATTAAAAGAAGACGACCCTAGTAAGGCGTACAATATTTTTCTTGATAAACTTATTGCATGCTACAATCAAGCATTTCCAACGGAACTGAGTAGGCCAAGATGTAAAAGAATACGGAAGCCCTGGATTAACAACTCCTTATTAAAGAAAATAACAAAAAAGAACCGGTTGTTCCATATGTTTTTAAAAACGCGAGGAGAAGATGCCCTAATCACTTTCAAACAGTATAGAAATAAACTGAGCAGTGAAATTAAAAATGCTAAGGTAGAATATTATGAACAGGTTTTTGCCAAAATAGGTAAGGATCCTAGGAAAATATGGAATGAAGTAAAAAATCTAACTGGGAAGAAAGAACAATGTACCGTACTAAAAATAGTCACACCTACAGGCACACTAACCGGTCTTGAAGCGGCCACCGCCCTTAACGCCTATTTTGCCACGAGCGCAGTGTACGAGCAGGAAAATGATGAAGAGCATAACTTGGTTGATAACAGCGTTACGATAGTGAACTCTATGGTTCTCGCACCAGTAACTCCTCACGAAATCAACAAACTTATCAATGGGATTAGAAATGATGTTGCTTCTGGTTCTGATGAAATTAAAGCAATGCCAATTAAACATGTGTCTGAAATCCTATCCCCCATCCTAGCAGATATAATAAATAAAATGTTTGAGACTGGAATCTTCCCTGACTCGCTCAAGATAGCCCGCATCTGTCCTATTCACAAGGGTGGTGCTGAAGGAGACATAAGCAACTATAGGCCAATCTCGGTCCTGCCTGTTCTATCGAAAGTATTTGAAGGGGCCATAAATATAAGACTAGAAAAATTCTTTGCGAAATATGGGGTAATAAGTGACATGCAGTTCGGATTTCAAAAAGGAAAATCTACCGAGGACGCACTTCTCAGTATCAAGCATGATATTATACATAACTTTGAGCACAGGCTTTACACGCTAGGACTGTTTGTAGATCTACGAAAAGCTTTTGACTCAGTGTGTCATGATGTGCTATTAATTAAACTAAAAAGATACGGTGTTCGCGGCGTCGTCCTTAAACTGATAGAGAGTTACTTAAGCAATAGGCTTCAATATGTAAGTGTCCACCAAGGAACGACTACAAAAATAGTAATTAAACAAGGTGTTCCTCAGGGCTCTATTCTTGGACCGCTATTATTCTTAGTCTATATTAATGATCTCTGTAGCATCTATAATTCCCCTAAACTAATAATGTACGCAGATGACACGAATATTTTCTTCACTGCACGTACCCTTACAGAGCTTCAGGAGATTGTTAATAAGTATATGGAGTCACTTTCTGACTGGTTACATGCCAACAGGTTACAGTTGAATACTAATAAAACCAAATATATTATATTCGCTCCGATTAACAAACCAATGAAGAATGATATTCATATTACCTTTCGGGGCACTCCGTTAAAACAAGAGGTGAAGCAAAAATTTCTGGGAGTATGGTTCCAAGAAAATTTGTCTTGGAACACCCACATTGATAATCTTGCTTTGGAGCTCAGTAGATCGCTCGGCTGCTTGTATAGAATAAGCTCACTTATACCTTTGTGGCTTAAAGTTTCTCTTTATTATACTCTCTTTTATTCCAGACTTTCCTACTGTATTTTGGTTTGGGGTACAACCTCTAGTAGAAACTACCTCCGAATACTAAAGTTTCAGAAGCGTGTACTTCGCCTACTCGAAAGATATGCAGGACACCCACAAGACTTGCCAACAGGTCCACTGTTTGTAAAGTATTCTCTGCTAAGAGCTGATGAAATTTATTGCTTCAAGTTATTGCAGTATGTACAAAAACATAAACTACACGCATTTAGCAATCCCGCTGAAACACACACGCTCGCCCTTCGAAGGCAAGAGCGCAGAAAGCCTCGAACACGCACGAATTATGGAAAACAACATTTAAATTACCAAATTCCGGTGCTTCTAAATAAACTTCCAGATGATGTCGACCTCAACAAATCGATTAAGAAAAAAACATTCA